>NW_010300118.1:6766-53358 GCF_000700745.2 Antrostomus carolinensis | reverse complement strand
GAGACCTGGCAGCATAGTGAATTGGGAGACGTGGTTTAGGAAAGAATATTGGCCTCTGTCTTTGAATATTAGGCTGTAGAAAGAGACCCTCTGTGATGCAGTTGTAGCTTTGTTTTGGATATATCTGTTATTCTGCAGTGAGTGAGGGAAAATGTAAGGCCAGTGCCTTAAAGTCAGAAAAAAACAATAACCATCTATGCTGTCTTCCTTTAAAGATAGTTAAATTATCCTGAGAGATCAGTTACATTAAACTTTAACTAGTTGAAATCATAGTTCCTTGTGTAATTGGAAGGACTGTCTTTCAACACAACTGTAAAAATTATACAAGCAGTCTGCTCTCACTACTTTAAGGGGGTTGGGGCAGAAAGGATCATTGACGAAATACTTCATGTCGTAATAAGGGGCTTTTTATATCCTTTATAAGTTGTGCTGTGAGGGTTGGTACTTCAGATACAAAGTTCTTGAGTTTCTAAGTTAGAGGAATGTGACTCTTCACAAAACTGAACTTGGAAAGCAAGCATGGCTTTGGTAACACTTTACTGTAGTAAATTTCAAGCTGAATGTCTTGTTCTCAGTATCTCAATCCATCTGCTTTCACCAAACACTGAAAGCATTATCTTTGTCATCTCCTTTTTTGCCATTCTGAGGAGTTGCAACGTTTGTGGGATCATCTTGACGACTTGGGAGAGAGATGAATCTACAGTACAGATTTGTTTAAGAGAAGCTTATGTTGAACAAGCTTTGTGCTGCTGAAGAGGTGACAGAGCTTGAATGTCTTGATTTTGTTTACAGAGAGGTCGGAACGAGGGGCTGAGCAGTGGCACCCTCTCCAAGTCATCCTCTTCAGGCATGCAGAGCTGCGGAGAGGAGGAAGGTGAAGAGGGAGCAGATGCTGTACCACTTCCTCCTCCAATGGCAATTCAGCAACATAGTCTTCTCCAGCCTGACTCACAGGATGATAAGGTAGGAGGAGGAAGCGGGGAAGGCTTCACATATTGAGATAACATCTCTGTTGGCACAATGCTTTCTTCTTTTTTCCAAAAGTCTCTGAAATGTATGTAATACAGCTTTATGGTAGACAGAAGTTATTGCTATGCCCCTTAAGGCAACATTAAAAGGGTTTCCTGTGGAAAAAGTGTGAGTTAAAACACATCTCTGAATTTTTCTGCTCACACTTTAAATGCGGAAATGGGCAGCTTTGTTTGCAGGCCTATTTACATCTGTTCAATAGGTGCCATTTTTATGGCACCTATTTATTTGGTGCCAATTTTATTAGAATTTAATTGTTTTGTAATGATACTTTCAAGTACTTAAGTTAAACTTTACTTGCACATAGTATTTTATCTGGAGAAATTAATAGTTGTACATAACCTTTTTAGATCATAGACTGTTCAACAAGCCCTACTATTTTGCATAGTGTCAGTTCAGTGGGAAAAAAATATTCTATGTACATGCCTTAGCAGCAAGAGCTGTTCACATCAGCTCTGAGGTGCTTCTGTAGAGCAGCATAGCTTGTTTCCTTTCTCTTTTTTTTTTGTGCTTTTGCAGGTGTACTAAGATATTGATGTCCAAATAAGGGTAATAATCCAGTTGGTTTTTGCAAACAAAGGCATATTAAAATTAAGGGTAAAAAATTTCATCAGTTCTGGATGTAGGTGGTAACTGGATGAAGGAGATCTTGCTTGCATATGATCTGTTTTTCTTAAATGTTGTGATGCTCATACATTGAGAGGATTTATTTCACCTTTCAACCTGGACCAAATGGTTAGGGGACAACTATCAATCCTGGAAATAGAAGAGTTTTAGGGCAGAAACAGTGTGGACTTGGGCAGCAAATACTCACATTCACTGTTTATTTCCCATTTTACTGCTTAAAATTTTTTAGCCATTGTAATCTACATCATAAACTTTGTTAGTGAATTTTGTGTCTGGTTACGCACTGTTCTGAGTCATGTAGATGTTATTGATAACTTTGGCTGATCTTACTGACTTTTTTTTTCTTTTCATCCTTTATCCCACCACCTTTCAGTGGGGATCTCAATCATCCCTGAAGCTATCATTTGTAGGATCAAAATGGCTTGCCTCCATGCTCTGTGTCTTTAATTCCTGCCTGTTTTCCGAATTGAGAAAGTGTACTATATTATTTGGGGGTGTTAATATGTTGTGAAATATTCCTGAAACAAAACAGGCAAAAATAGGCATTTTAAAATTGTGCCAATGTTTAGACATGAGAGAATATTTTATTGCTAGAAAATAATTATCTCCGTTTGAGGTTTAGAAATAGAATAAAAATAAGGTGGGTGAAAACATGTTAAAGTTTGTGCCGGTAAGCTGCTGTATTTGCATGTCCCTTCAGTGATATTAAAAAAAAAAAATTAAAGCCTTATAAAAAGTTCTTGAGATAAAAATGGCTTTTGCTTACATAGTTCTTTTTACACAGCAAGAACAGTATGTGAAGGGATATCCTTATAAGTTAGTGTCCATTCCCTTTTGTATTTCTAGTGCAAAGTAGGACCCATAACGCATTGCAGTAAGAGGTTTTGAGTACCTTTCAATCCCCAGTAAATTTTATTTTCACTTCTTCAGAGGTTAACATGCACCCACTGCAGTAAAAACATGTTGAGGCAGTTTTTAAAGTAGCTTAAACTGCATTCTAGAGAAGACTTCTGAGAAGTTAATATTTGGACAGTTAATATTATACCGTAATTTTTCAAAACATGTAAACTGTGATTCTTTTGGGGTACATTTTTTTTGTGCAGTATCTGTCTTACTGTGTGGTGGGAGGCAAAAAAGTCCCATCGTGTGGTAGCCTAGGAGATGGCGTGTGCCTCCCTGAAGTCCACACAGCAAGACATACCACCAATTTCCAGTACCTAAAGCAAATGCTTTACTGGAACACAGACATGCGAAGCCAGAGCAAAGTTTTGCCCAGCAGAAGTCAGTTGGCTCTTTTGATGGAGTTGCTGATTAATAAAAGGCTTGCAAACAAATTTCCGGTTGTCTGCCTTCTGGGTGGAGTCCTCCTTCACATTCCAGCCACGCTCAGTGGTTTCTTGGGTTGCTCAGCTCCCCTGGATCCTGAAGAATGTATCCTCCTTTCTGTGACCTCAGAGGCTTGGCTTCCATCTGTGCCTCACTGCAAGCATTTCTTCCTCTCCCGGGCTCCTGGTCTGCACTTCATGCTGGAAACTCCTTGCTCGCTGAGTTTCTCCCTCCCTACCCAGCCCGCTGTAGGCTCCAGCAGCATCTCGTATCTGTGTGTGCTCAGTTGCTCCCTCCACCTTTCCTTGTTTTCTAGGCAAGGGCTGTATTCTGCTCCTAGAGTACATCATCAGGAAGGTCAGCAGGCAGACTTCTTCTTATGCAGCTCCTTCTTTTTCAGATATTATGTGATATAACCACATGAACTGGGAACCAACCAGTTCAGAAGTTTTACCAGCAGTCAGACCCCATATACTGCCGTAGAGCAATAACAGAGAGAAGGGACCTTGACCAGAGTCTGATTCCAACGCTGCCAGTGTTTTGTAAGGCTCAGCTGAGCTCCACATCCAAAGTGAAAACCCACATACAAGTACAGCTTTGGAAAACATGGTCAACAGTCAGATTCCAGGAGCATACAATTGCCTAACCTAAGACATGCTAGCTGTGGGATTGCTCAGTTTTTTGTGTGCATGCAAACATCATGTGCTAGGCCATGCTGATCTGTCTAGTATCACTGAATAACACAACCATTTTCTTCCCTAAGAGCTCATCTGCACAGTATGCATTCTTCCGTTCAGTAGAATCATTGCACACTTCATGGATTTGCATTTGATGGCAGTTTACAAGTTGTTTGTGTTTAATTTTTGGATAAGCAGTATTAAAGTTTCAAGATTGGTTATGTTAATATGAAACTAATTATTTTTGCTTTTTGTTTTCTCTTTTTGTAAACTCTGATGCAGCATTATGTTAACTTGTGTTCTGTCTCTGCTTTGGCTCAGTTCCCGTATCTTTCCATTTAAAGTTGTTCTGTATTTCGTTTGCTTACCCAATCCCTGTTTTCCTTTCCGAATAAGGCAAATACAAGGCAAACTACCTAAAATCTGTATATGCTTTTTTTTTGTATTGACTTTTCGGGAGCCTTGTTACACCCATGCTTGATTTAAGCAGAACCTCTTGTGTTAAGTCATTACACGTGCCATTTCTTTGTCCAGTTTGTTGGAAACATTGGCAGGACAGCTTCCTCTGTGCTGCATGATGTTCACTGTGCTGTTTGTAATATGAAGTAAGGTTCATATTACACCCTGTTTCCACTTTCCAGTTATTTAATGGTAAATGTAATATGCAAACAACTCTGTTTGCAAATTACTGAGGCTGAATGTAATGGCCCTCTCCCAGAATCCTTTACTGTGAACACCTTTTACCTCCAGTTGTATCTATAAACTGGCATTTTATAGCTTATGAGGCCAGAGATCTTCTGTGCTCTACACATACCATTGGGGAAAATGGATGGCACAAGGAATGGTGAGCTCAATTTCCCCTCTGAATCTGGGCAATATACCCCAGCTCCTTTAGAAAAGTAAATGCCCCTGAGTTACTGGTGTATTTTTTCTTAGTTTAACAATTGCTTCCTCCTTTATTTCGTGTCTTCTTGGTTCTGTTACTGTTCTGCAGTTGTTGCTTTGTTTAACCAGCAATAAAATATGTTAACAAACTGTTGTCCACTGGGTCTGCTCAGGCAGTTTTGGTTTTTTTTTTTTTTTTAGCTATTTGTCAGACATTGTCATAATCAACAAGATTAAAGATATTCCCTTGACTTCTGTTGCATGGAGGAACAGGAATTTTTATCCCAGCATTTAACTTCTGTGGGGGTTACTTAAAATTTCCAATTCCAGTTGCCCAAGCTGGAAGGGATGATCTTAGTGTTACGTTAGGTTATACTGACAGTTATTGTTTGGTACATTTGTCAGAGAGAGAAGTGAAGGAAGTCTCGTGATCCTTGAGTGAGTACCAAGCTAACTCTGGTATTCTTCTTCCTTTGTGTCATTGCACAGACTTCTTCTCGATTATTGGTGCGGCCAACCAGCTCCGAAACACCCAGTGCTGCAGAACTAGTCAGTGCAATTGAAGAGCTCGTCAAAAGTAAAATGGTGAGGCAGACTGGCAGATGCATGTGTTTAAAGAAGTTGTGTCTTCATGTCCAGACTTTCTATTCAAAGAAAAGCTGCATGTGTTTGACTTGTAAAACTTGATACCTGTTTCCGAAGTTACTTTCTGGATTGGTGTACAGGTCATTTTGTACACCCTCTTTTGTAAAAGCACTTACTGAACAAGTGGATGGCTATGTAGATAAGCAAAAAGCTTCTCCACATAATGAATAAGAGGGAGAGGAGATAACAGGATATGTATGTCGGAGATGGCAGAAAATTTGTATCCTGTTACTAAAAAGAAAATGCCCTGTTAGTAAAATGAATGCAAAATCCAAGATCTTAGCCTGATAGACCTTTACGAGAAGAATCCCTGAAACTAAATTTATATCAAATCTTGCAAGTTTCAACAGTAAAGCGGATAACCCTCACACAGAAGCATCTGTGCTATCTAGCTGCTCTTTAGGCAACTTAATGATGAAGAAATAAGTAAAAGAGTAAAAAGATCATTTTGCATGTTAGTTCCTCTTTTCTTGCTTCTTAGTGTTTACTAACAAATTAAGTGGGAGGAATTTGTGTTGGCTTTTTTAAGCTTCTGTGTTTTAAAGTTTTTGTGTTTCTGAAGATGCTCATTGACAAAGAATAGGATATATAGTTAATTCCAAGAAGACTTTCCTTCAAATTCAAAACTCAGCATGACCCAGTACTGGAAAAACTGCTCTAGCTTGACCCTGTTTGAGCAGGGACATTGGACTATATGGTCTCAAGAGGTCCCTCAGCAATTCTGTGATTCTCTCAAAACCTTTAAATCTGGCTTTTGCAACATAGGCCCTGTTGGGCTTAGTAGAAGTGCCACTGTGAAAACGACAGAGAATTGCAGCATGGCAGCCCCATATTACCAAAGTTTGGTATTTCCCAGGCTCGTTCTGAATTTTAAAAGCGTTGAATTTCAGAATGAGAAATTTTAATGTGTATTTTATATTTCCTCATTCAGAAAGACATACACTTCATGTACATTACTGCATGAAATAATTGCTGCATTCCCTTCAAGTATTAACTTTGATTTTTACTTCTCTTGCACCAGAAAGTTGAATAAGAAGTAATCTATGGGAAAATTCAACAGAGTCTTTTGTAAATGGAAAGGTTGTCAGTCCATGAGTCTTTCAGGCAGCCTAACAGTGGATATAACTTAATGATCCATGCGTATAGTCCCTGGTGGGGATGTTCTCATTTCACAATTTTAGCCAAGGATCAGCTTCCCCAGATTTTTGGACCAGTCATATCATTATTGGGTTTTTATGGAAAGAAAAAGATTACAGCTGAACCCCACCCTGGTGAAGTACATGTGTCCTGCATTAAAGGCTGTACCACTTGCAAGGAAAATGTGATACATAACTCTAGCTTGATCCAAGATTATGGGCTTGAATTAAAGAATTCCAATAAATACTTCATAGGAGCTTGTTTGTATTATTTCTCCCATGGCTTCTTCATCTTTTATACAAACAGAAGACTGTGGGGTCCATGCAAGGGAGACAGTATATCTGGTAGAATAGACAGGGACTTGTTCCTAGGATCTGAACAGTCATGACACTCAAAAGCAACACTGACAGTGTAGAAGTCATTATTTTCTTCAATGAGTCGGTATTTCGTCTAGTTAATATGATAAACAAATGACTGACAAAGAGTGCCACTTCTGTTGTGTTAAAAAATATAACAACCAAAGAATCTCCTTTAAAGATGTCCTGTTTATTTTTGAAAGTAACGTGCATATGCCAGAACTAAAGTATGACAAACATAATATAGTCCCCGTCAGTAAGCACACACCTGCGTAGCCTCCACCGTAGAAGTACTTACATCCTCAGCAGGATAGTCTGACTTTTAGCCCTTGCTGCTGAAACCAACTGAACTCCTTTCCTTCCCTGTGGCGGAAAGACTGACATATCTCAGATGTGCTTCTATAAGGTTAGGTTATCTGTCCTGGAAAGCCAAGTTGTTGGCTGGTTTCCTGGAAGCTTGAGGCCTCCTTTGCCGAGATACACTACAGTAATTAATCTCACATAGGTTCCCATATACAGCTGAATGTAAATGTGTCTTGGGAATAAAGGGGAAGTAAATAATTGTTTCTGTCTGTCTTGAACACCTTCTCAGGCCCTGGAGGACCGTCCAAGTTCCTTGTTGGTGGATCAAGGTGACAGCAGCAGTCCATCCTTCAACCCTTCAGATAACTCCCTTCTCTCCTCCTCGTCACCCATAGATGAGATGGAAGAAAGGAAATCCAGCTCCTTAAAAAGACGACAGTAAGACCATAGTTTCACTCCATTTTTCACAATATTTTGAAGAGAGAAATGAAATGTTTAAAAAATATCTACTTTGAACTGGCAGCAGAAGCTTTTAGTTGGAAAGGGAAATGGCTTGTGTTAGGTGTCAGGCATGTAGTAACATTGTGCAAAAATTTTATTTTTCTCAAACATTAGTTGCAGTTTCAATTTCCTATTTTTCATTTTAGTGCTACCTGTCTATGACTTCTGTCACATGTCAGTCTCGGTTAGATGCTGATCTTTAGATGCTCAGAGGGCTATTAGGCTTCAAAAATCTGGTCATTCCTTTTGTCCTGTTCCACCATACTCTTAATTTCTTTAAGTACTAGTAACTGTTACCACAGTAGAACAAAAACATGCCTGGTTTCAAAATTATTTAAGTCTGTGGGTAGAAATAACAGTTCATATACTTGAGGCTCCAGACGAGAGACATAATAGCATTTTATTTTAAACAATAGTTAAATGTTTAATTTTAATTACATATGTAAGAAAACATCTGACTTTAGATAAACAGCAGCAAGCCTGCTCCAGTTCCAAAGTCAAAGCAGCATCTTGCTTAGAAATAATACACATTAATTCTTAAGCTCTACTTACCAAACATATGTGACTGCAAATGTGTGAAAAGTTGTATGCCATTAATTCTCTTTAAGAATCTGTTTCATTTTTTAATGACTTGTGTGTTCACCGTTTTCTTTCCATTGTAGCTATGTCTTACAGGAACTAGTGGAGACAGAGCGAGATTATGTACGAGATCTGGGCTACGTAGTTGAGGTACAGTGTTTTTCATTTTTCTTTCTTTCCCACCCCACCCACCCTCCCCCTGAAAAAAAAAAAAAAAAAAAAAAGAAAAAAAAAAAAAAAAAAAAAAAACAAAACAAAAAAAAAAAACAAAACACAGGAAGAAACTGCAACTGTGAATGTCTGTATTCTGAGTTTTCCCTCCTGCAGGCTTTTAACATATTAGAAATATTGCATCAAATCTTACTCCTTTCTTTCTTCCTGTTATTGTGTGCACCTTATTGTTCTTCTGAGGAGTGTAGTTCTTTGTCGTTTTTTAAGATCACTAATTGTGGCTTAATGGTATCTTAGACTAGATGGACTTATGTAGCACAACTGAATTTAAAAAAGCATTGTAGCTCAGCATATAGAGCAACTATCCTGGATTTGAAAGACTTGCTTCCTCTCCTACTGCTAGGCTTCTTTTAGCTTTCCTAGTTTCCCCTTCTGTAAAATGAGATACCATCACACATCTCCCTTCAGTCTTCAGATACCAACAAAATGCATTTAGAAGAGTAGAGAGAATGAGTACGACTGAATTTCGACCTAACAAAGTTGAATTCTTAAACTTTGTTTTAGAGGGAGGGAGAGAAAGAAAGAACGACATTGTGATCGACTTTTTGCAGTATTTAAAGGGTGCATTGGTGCATTAGAAGGCTATAAGCAGTATTTTTGTAACTAGAAAAATAATTCCTGAAGAACATGCTAGACATCAAAACATAAACTTTGAAAGTAAAACCAGACCTGGCTTATTAGCAATAGAAGTATTAGGAAAAAATAGAAGGAGTAAAGTTGCATGCATACTACAAAATTTAAAAACACTCACAGCTCTGACTTATGTGATAGAGTTGCACAGGGAGATGAGTATATATGCACCAAAAAAGAGAAGATGGGACTGTGGGAAAATGTAAAAGGAACTTTATTGCAGCCAGAATGCTTGCTAATAGAATTGATGTTCATTTTTTTTGGTGTTCAGTTTGCTCATACCATAAGCAGGAGTCCATGCAGTGCGGTCCCATATGCAGTGCAGCTGCTTTCTTCCTCAGCGCGCTTTGGTGTAGGCTCACTGTGGATGACTGAAATAACAAACACTGAGCAAAGGGGCGCAGAAGCCTGTTCAGTGGGTCTGACTTGTACTTGGTAGCAGCCCTACCTGGCAAAGCATTGCAGCTGCTTCAGACAATAAGGAGAAGGGCTGAAGAAGTTTCCTCTATGCTTTGAGCCTGTTCACGCAGGCTAAATTAGCTAGAGTGAATTCGTCTTTCTAGCACTGTCCAGTCTTGTGCAGACAACCTCAAGCAAATTAATGATCTTTTATGTCTATGCTTTATGTTATAAAGTAGGTTTTTGGTTTGGTTTTGTGTCCCAAGAAAAAGCTTCTGGGAAAAGGGGGGTTAAAAGACAACTCACTTTCTTAAGTTAAAATGTTCACAGTGAATTTCCTTGGACTATTGTAGGGTTATATGGCACTTATGAAGGAGGATGGCGTACCTGATGACATGAAAGGCAAAGACAAGATTGTATTTGGAAACATTCACCAGATTTATGACTGGCACAGAGAGTACGTATTAACTTGAAAACCATCTGCAGAACAGTTCTACCTAAAAAATACTAGACTGACTTTAAGAATTTATTTTTTTCCTCAAATATTCAGATACAAGGTAAATACACTTGATCTAGTGCTTTGAGTTGTAGATACTGTAGATTCAGCTTGCAAATGTTGGTATGGAGATTGCTTTAAACAAGGATGCATATATATATATCAAGGTTTTCAACTGAGAATCTGTAGTACGGATAGTATTAGGTGCAGAAGTTCGTATGTTGTTTGAGGCTTCGTTTTCAAAAATGTTTTCTCTAAGAATACAGTCTAAAGAATTTGTTAGGGGTTTAGCATGGCAATATGAGCACCACAGGCATTCAGACTAGGAAAGAGAACAGTTTCAAACAATATATGAAATCAAAGAATTTTATTAATAAACACCAGTATTTTTTCATCTTGGCACGGATTCAAGGTCCCTGTTTGGAAATCTGTATTAAAATATCACACTGTTAATGGTGCCATTTTGGATGTTCATTAACATCCAAACCTGCTGTTAGGGGACACAAAGAGGACCTTTCAGTAAGACCGCTTCGCCTTGCAATCACCTGTTGTCATAGTGTGTGCTATCAGAAAAAAGTACTTATTCTGTTTATGTTCAGCTTCTTTTTAGGAGAGTTGGAGAAGTGCCTTGAAGATCCAGAAAAGCTGGGATCCCTGTTTGTTAAGCATGTAAGTGCCAACATGTTCATTGGCAAACCACTGTTGCTGCTACTGACCAACTCGTTTGATTATTAAGGATTTATCTATGGTACAACATGGTTAAGAAAGCGCTGTAAAATATTCTTCACTAGAAGAGATGGAGAGATAGCTTATAAGGGCTTAAATAGTCTAAGTAAATGCTCTGGTTTTTTGTCCTCAATATCTTCCTATGGAGAGGAAATATGAACAAGGGCCCCATTTCTCAATTCAGTTGCTGTTCTGTGCAATGGAATTGTCATTTCATGAGACACCTGCCTTCTGATCCCAGGTATCCGTGCACTGCCAGGGAATATAAGAAACAAAATTAGGAGAGAGGCTCATTCTTCTCTCCAGTTTCAGTGCATTCTAGTTTTGTGTCCTTTCCTTTTCTGAGAATCACAGTAGTGGTTGAAATTCCTCCCTCTTCACTTGGGGAAGGAATTGAGAATGCTAGAAATGCTAGGGTTTAAAATACCCTTCATAGCTTTATACAAATCCTTGTTTTTCCACTTGACATTTATTTATTAAAAGGAATGACTGTGTGATACATGTGGATATTATAACACTTTGGAAGGAAATCGATGAACCAGTTATCTAGAAACTAGATATCAAAATTCAGAACGCATCAGACATGCCACTAATCAGTCATTTTGGTGTCTCTGTGTAGAAATACAATTTAATATCTGTTTAAGATGCAATCTCAAGGTACTCCACACGCAAGACAGCAGAAGGCAAACTTGCCTGCTAAATATGATCATTTGCACAAGTGTGCAAAGACTGAGGACAGGACTGGATTAAAGCATATATAATGGCTTTAAGATTTTCCCTGTGATCTGTGTTTGAAGTCAATACCAGGGTAGCAAAAGAGCACAGAACCAAACATTAATGGAACAGTAACACTGGAAGCCAGGCCTAGTTCCTGGACTAATGCTGAGGAATGAGCTGTTTCATTTCTGAGGGATTTTTATTTATTTATTTATTTTTTTAAAGGCAAGGGGACAGGGGATAGTTCTGGCACTGGTAAAATGGGAAACCTGGAGGAATTAACTCTCCCTGTTTCTGGTTGCTGTTTTACTTTCTCCTGGTAAATTTGTAGCTGAGTGTCTTTGAAAAGCAGCCTTGCCACTCCAGATGGAAAGGCAAGCTGTAATGCTATTGTAACAAACCCCTGACTATCAGCTAGAACATGACGATTCAGTTTGTGCTCTTAATCCGTGTTCTGTGTCCTTGTTAATCTCCATCTTATTTCTTCCAATTAAAAATATGATATTGCAAAGCCTCTATCCATTGCTCTTGGGGGGAAGAGGGTGGGAGACAAAACAACAACAAAAAAAAACCCCACAACATTTTGATACTTAATTTTATTGTGGGACCTGCTGAGCTGTCATTTCTCAACACCTGTTGTTCAGGAGTATTTATAACTGTGACAGTTTTTTAACTTGTGTTGCCTTTCTGAAATCATCCTGATAATACCAAATAAATGTGTTTTCAGACCTGTAAGTTCTGCATATGTAGCTGCTGCTTTTCCTCAAAAGGAGCTTTTTAAGTTTGTACTTTTGAACAACTGTGCTTCTTAAAATAATACTCTATTTCAATCTGGCATGGGTTTTTTTTAATGATGTTATATCATTCTGTATCTTTGTCCTTCTAGGAGAGGAGGTTGCACATGTACATAGTTTACTGCCAAAACAAACCAAAGTCTGAGCACATTGTGTCAGAATACATTGATACATTTTTTGAGGTAAGTTCCTGAGAGAGGATATATGCAGGTGAAGCATTATTAGATCTGTTGACCAAAACAAACACACAAAAAGTCAACACACAGTGTTGTTAGTATTTTAAATTATAATTTCTTACCAATTCTGTTCTGATTTCTCAAGTCTGATACAGGCTCCTAGAGATGTATTAATCTCTAGGGGAAGAAAATTAAAGTTTAAAAGGTATTAATTAATTGGTAGAGTGTCATCCTTACTAGTCCCTAGCCCAGGCAGTTAGTAGTGCATATTATATGAAGTGGCAGTTTTGGATGAGCAGAGATCACTGTTGAAAATAACTATATACAACCTGTGACTGAAAAATTACATTTCACTATACGATCTTTTTGAAAAACGATAAGGAAGCTGCTTGGAGGGAGTAATACTTTGGAAACAAACCTCATACAGATAAGAGGAAGGACTCCAGCTTTTGCTAACTGAAGATTAGATTCTACTCTGACTTTGCCAATTGACTCTGCCAATTTCTGCTCTGATAGCCATTAATAGTGATATATCCTGCTGTGTTTCTAACTGAACAAAACAAAGTAGTTTCTAACCAAACAAACAAACAAAAGTTTGGTTTACAACCCTCAGGATCTAAAACAACGCCTGGGCCACAGACTTCAGCTCACGGACTTGCTAATAAAACCTGTGCAGAGAATTATGAAATACCAGCTGTTACTGAAGGTAAAGTGATGTTGATGTGGTTAATTTAATGTCTTAACTGCCATATTTTCTTTTTTAAAACATTGATGTTTTTCCACCCTCCTCCCAAACATAACCCAGATTTGTGAGCATTGTAATATGATTATTTTCTGAGCATATTCAGATAGTTATAAAAATTGCAGTAAATAGCTTAGGCAGAATTTTGCTTTTTCTTTAAACAGTTAAAGACCAGAGGAACTCAAGTCAGTGAAATGGAAATGTTTAGATTTATATCAATGTCATATGAAGGGGAGAGGGATATCCCAATTGTTTTCAGATGTAAATGTGTTAGGAGTTGTTGGGACTCATCCCAACTTTCCCATCTACATCTGCAAGCATTTTAATATCACATAAATGTTTACTGAAGAGCAACCCTGTGTATCACAGAGGTCATTGCCTTAATACATGTTCTTGTAGGATCTAAATAAAAGTAGTGAATAAATCTTAAAAAATAAGAGGAGGAAAGCACTGCAGGAAGAAGTTTTAACAAGAAAATTTTTCTATGTGTCTTTTGCAGTCTGTCATTCTCTGACAGAGGATGGCAAATTTATATTCACTAAGATTCCCTGATTAATTAGAAAAAAAACTCATTACTGTTTCTTTTCCTTTTTCAGGACTTCCTCAAATATTCTAAAAAAGCTAACCTTGACACAACAGAACTGGAGGTACTTGAGACATTCTCTCTTAGTGATTTGAATGCCCTTTACTCTGAACTCTTGTTTTGACAGAGTTGCTTTCCTTTTCTTTTGAGAGTGTGATTATGATAACTGTTTACTTTTCACATTTCTGTTCTAAAGCAACCATAGCAAATGAAACAAAATTTTATCCTGCTAACTCATTTGGAAAATGAAGCTTTGACTTTTTATTTATCTTGAACAGAGAGCTGTAGAGGTCATGTGTATAGTACCAAAACGGTGTAACGACATGATGAATGTTGGCCGCCTGCAAGGATTTGATGTAAGTTGGCTGGCATTTTGCTTGGAGTTTTTGCAAGGTTCTCTAGAAATTAACCGTGAATGTTGTGGGGAGAAATGAGGTATGATGCTTCCTCCCTATATGGTGAGCTGGTGCAATAAGCAGTGAATGAAAAATCAAGTCTTAGCCTTGCTAAGGACTTTTTCCTGGGAAACTTGTGTCAGGCATTTTAGACAAGTCCTTCTGCAGAATCTAGGGAGTGCTGGTGTTATTACAGTTCCCTTATTGACTAATGACTTGCAAAACAGTAAAGTAATCACTTATCAGCAGAGGACCAGACCTGACTTCAGCAGTGTAGGCACAGGAGGAGTTGCTAAGATCAGTATCTGAGGCAACTACAGTCCTTGTTTTGCTAAGCCTAGAAGAGATGGAAGTTGACTGTTCAAGCAGTAGGCATCAGCCAGACCATAGTCACGTGTTCTACTTGCAAAGCCCATCTGCAGGTATGAACTTGAATACTTTCCCTTTTCAGCACCCTGGAAAACATAGTAAGAATATATGAGTTACTGTGGGAGTTACTGGGAATAGAGAGATGAAAGCCTTAGTGTTACAAGCCTTAAACTGCAGTATGACTTGAAAAGGGCGGAGTGGATTTTTTTTGTTGTTTTTTTCTTCATGATGTTTGGCTTTTGAGAGAAGGCACAAGAATGTCTTGTATATAAGAGGGTCAGTGAATATGTAGTGTAGGAAATACACAAAGCTGTTTTGGCGTAAGCATCTGCACAAAAAGGTTGATTGGGGAAAGAAGTTAAGAACTGCACTAAACGTGTTTCTGCTTGCCTCTGTGTTTAGGGTAAAATTGTAGCCCAGGGTAAGCTCCTGCTCCAGGACACATTTTTGGTTACAGACCAGGACACAGGACTTCTGCCACGCTGCAAGGAGAGACGGGTCTTCCTCTTTGAGCAGATTGTCATTTTCAGTGAGCTGCTAGATAAAAAGAAAGGTTTCTCCATGCCCGGATTCTTGTTTAAAAACAGTATCAAGGTAACTGTTGTGTTTGAGTCTCTGCGTCCCCTGCACAAACACTGCTAAGGTAACAGTTTCTGATTCAGTGTGGAGTCACTAGTGACCTTGAGAGGCACAATCATAAAGCACAGTGAGGAGTCAGTCCTTTCCTGAAATTACTTCCTGACAAATTTCTGCTCACTCTGATGATAAATGGAAGGCTTTGGATTCCAGTGTTCTGATGCTTGCCACGTGAAGCACACCAAAACAAGTGTTCTTCAACAAAGCTGGACAAGCATTCACAAAGAGTTCAGTCTTCAGCTCTGTGCTGTGTGTACACCACACTGCAAAGGCATTGCAAATAAAGATAATTCTTTACATATCCCTTCTTCTGAATTTCAGCTGAAATCAGTTCAGGTGTATAAGTAACATCTGTAAGTAGTGCCACCTTCTTAGGCATGTCAGCTCTTCTACAAGCAAATCTCTCAAACAAAAAGCATTTGTTCCCACTTCAAGCCTTTGCTGAAACAAAAACTGCTGATACTAGGGGCCACCATCCTTCCTGCAGAAGTGTTTTGGGTGGACCCTGCTTCTGGTAATTTGTCTCAGTGCTCTGCCTGCCAGCTGAGCATCCTGTTCAACGCTGGCTGGACAGCCCATTCCAAGGCAGTGCTGTATCTTCAGCAGAAGCCTTCAGTGTGGACCAGTAGTAGAGAACACTGGGCCGTACTGACCAGTCAGAGATTATTCAGGCACAGTGTGTCAGTAAGCTGTACACTAATCCTTAGTTTGCCATAATTCTTCGTTTCACAGTATTATTTTACTGAAGGAAAGGTTGGTCATCATTTGAAGCTCTGACTCAGAGCTCCTAAGTAAGAGATTTTGGAGGTATGTTTCTCATAAAGTACATGAAGTAATTTTTTTTTTCTATATTTTTTTTTTTTAATGAAGGTGAGTTGCCTTTCCCTGGAGGAAAATGTGGACAGTGATCCATGTAAATTTGCACTAACATCAAGGACGGGCGATGTCACGGAGACCTTCATTTTGCATTCTGCCAGTCCAGGAGTCCGCCAGTTATGGATCCATGAAATTAACCAAATTTTGGAAAACCAGCGCAACTTTTTAAATGGTAAATTATTTCCTTTCACTGGAAGTTCGTAATTGAATGATTCCTCTCTCATTTTTTATTTCTTGGCTTTGAAATGTTTTGCAAGTTTTCTTTTTCCTGAGCTAATACAGAACAGTTGGGGGATATGTGCCACATTTCTGCTTCAGAACAGATGCTAGCGTTTATTATAAGAGCGGTAGTCTGAATTTACATGGTGTTCTCTTGGTGGAATTTTCCAAATGTTTTGTAGGAGTGAATCAAGACTGGCACCATCCGTTGAGGTGGAGAGCTTGTGTACCCTTTTTAAGCAAATGCAAGCCTTTAAAGGCTAAATCCAAGTGGAATTTTAAGCATCTTTTCAGAATATTTTTTACTTGTGATATTTCTCTGGCCATTGTTGTCACATCTTACTGTGGCAATAACATTCAGATTCTGCAGGAGGAAAGTAGAAGATAGTAGTGTCTGCTGTGACACTAGAAGGTTCTTGCTGTGTTTTTGTGTCCATCAGTTGTTGTCCCAATCTAGGGTTTGGGTTTTTTTTAAGAGTTGTAATGGATGGAACAACAAGCTGAGAACTCAATCATACCTGTTTTTTCCCAGCTTGGCTGCTGACTGACAATGTGGTCCTAGAGGAAAACACTGTGCCCTCTTTTCAGATTTTTCATCTTTAATAGAGGTACATGTAGCAGGTCATGAAGGTGTGATATAGAAAAGTGACTTGAGGTCTACGGCATGACCAGCACTGCTAAGGGAATTTCTTATTTGAACAGCGCTCCCCTTTTGCCAGTAAATATGTCTGCTTTAAACTGTTCCTGTTCCCTTTCCTGCCCTCCTTTCCCTGATTGCCTCCCCTCCCGCCCTCACTGCAGCCTTGACGTCCCCAATCGAGTACCAGAGGAACCACAGCAGTGGTGGAGGCGGCAGCGGGAGCAGCAGTGGTAACAGCAGTGGCCCCAGCAGCTGTAGTGGCATCCCCAGCTCCAGCCGTAGCCGGCCATCCCGGATCCCCCAGCCTGTCAGACACCATTCCCCAGTCCTGGTCTCCTCTGCAGCCTCGGCCCAAGCAGAGGCAGACAAGATGTCAGGTATGTCCATTCACAATCTCTCCCTGCCACACTACAACACCTCCTTAGAAACTGGCCTGAGCCAGCCAGACAGGCACCCTCCCAATGCAGAACCGGATGGTCCTCAGAGAGAAGCTGAGCAGATTCCCAAGATGAAAGTTATTGAAAGTCCCAGGAAGACAGCGGGAAACATTTCTGGCTCAGCTGATGGAGCCCAGAAAGACTCACGTGGAAGCTCAGAGGACAGTCGCTCAAGAAACAGCATAGGATCACTGACGCTCGGGAAGCCGAGGCCAGGAGCCATCTCACCAATGAACTCTCCTCTCTCCACGACTTTCCCTTCTCCTTTTGGCAAAGAAACCTTTCCACCCAGCAGCCCCCTGCAGAAGGGCTCCTTTTGGAGCTCCATCCCAGCATCCCCTGCCAGCCGCCCTGGCTCCTTCACTTTCCCTGGGGACAATGACTCCCTCCAGCGGCAGGGCCACCGCCACTCTTCACACAGCAAGGACACAGACCGCATGAGCACATGCTCCTCGACCAGCGAGCAGTCAGTTCACTCCACCCAGAGTAATGGGGTAAGAGCGGAGCACCTCTGTCCTGCGAGCTCTTCTAAAACCTTCCCATGCTCCCTTTCTGTGCGTATCATCACTCTTCGTACTAACTTCTGGCTCTCCGGTGCTGTACTGCTCTGAAATAATCAACTGTTCAAATATCTTCTGCACATTAAAAACGCAAAATTATCTACGTCGCTGTGTATGTATACATACAAACGTGGATATGTATACAGACACAAAAGCAACTGCTAACATTAGAAGCAATTTCTGCCTCTGCTGAAAACATAGATCACTAGGCTGATACTTACTAACTTGCTCTCCTTGCTTTTTTTTTCCTTAATTTGAAGGCACATAATTAACATGCTGAAACGTGGCAGCCAGAGCACCTTGGGGTATGCATTGCAGCCAGCACTTAAATCTGACTTCAAGATTTTGGCAGATTGCCTTGGGGCTTTTTTTCCTTTCACGCACAAATCCGCCACCATTGTCCTGTTGAGTTTTAACTTCGTGGAGGAATCTACAGTAAGTTCCCTGGGCTGCTTGATTTTTTTTTTTTTTAAATGAATTTATTTTACCCCTTCTCCTTTCAACCTTAGTTGATGCACAACATTCTCTTTTTAAATCCTGTGTCTGGTCAAGGAAGCTTCCTGCAATCCACCCAAAATAGGCCAACAAGACCTAACTAAAATAATCCTCCTTCTACTACAACCAAAACAAATAGCGGCTCCACTTGTCTTTTCTGCTTTGTAAGAAGACCTGTTCTAGGGCATCTGGAGGTGCAACCTTTTAGTATGCAGTTGGCGTGTTTATGCAGATACCTGGGGTATCAACAGAATCCACATTCTCTGTAATAACATCCACCAGGAAATGCAACACGGCAATCACGGGGCACGTGCAAATATAAAGCAAAAAAATTGAAGGCACTTGCTATGATAGGCAGGCTATGGTGCCTTTCTTTTTAAATTCACATTTGATTTTTCTCTCACTAAGTGTTGTGTTCACAAATGTTTGTTTTCCACTGTCTCACAAATTGTATGCAATACCAATTTTGCAAATCACCTAACTCGCCAGACCTTTTTTAAATGCATGCATTTCTTTATAAAACTGTTTAACACGGAGCTTTCTTGACTTCTTAGTTCTTACACTTACTTTTATAATAGCTTCAGAAGAAAAAATTGTGCTTTGCATGTATCGTATTTTTATCCCAATCTTCTTTCAACTTTTTGTTTGGTTTAGCTCTGTCTTGTGTTTATCTTCAGTCTAGCAAAATGTGATGATAATGTGATATCTGCAATAATTGGAGTATTTTGCAATTACTGCACAGCATGTGAATCAAGATGGTGGTACTTTTTATATGCAGAGAAGACTTGCATAGTGTTAATTGATGCCATTCCATTAAAAAAAAGAGAGAGGGAGAGACTGGATGGCACTGAGTTTTCAAAACATTTGAATTCGATACTATCTCGGTAAAGATGCCGTTGCTTGTTTCTATATTACTGTAAAACATAATGTCTGAATGCATGCCTTCTGCTTCACAAATCTATTTCTTTGAGTTTGATAATTGAGCTGGGTCATTATTCCTCATAACCTCATTTCTAGGCCATACTTTAGCAGGATTTCACACCATATTCAACAGGCAAGAGAAAATGGGTTGTGAAGGTTTATTTTGATTTAACCATTTGTGTGCGTGTATTTACATGCACATATGGTTAAATTTGGTTATTTATAGAAAAGTAATTTGTAAGAAACAAAAGGAATTCGTTTTGCTAGTATTTCAGGAATATGGGAAGAATCTTTTATATTTGGATTTTAAATCCTTCTCCAGTCCCGTAATTGAGGTCAATGATAACCAGCAAAACTTGCAGTAGAAAAACATTAACTGTGCAAGAATAATTACTTCCCTGCAAAGTAAAAGGCTGTTTTTCTGTGGTGAGCATAAATTCTGATATGAACGCATTCACAAGAACATTTGTCACTTAGCAGTTACCAGACACTTGTTTATTTATCTATCCTTGTTGAAAGTAAGAAATATTCAGAGTTTAATATGATCCTTTAAAGACTTAACTATTAAAAAGAAATTATATATTACAGGAAGGTCCTGCAGTTACACAAATTCTGCTACATGCTAAGAAATGTTCAGGAACAGTGTGTGGGGCAAGGTTTGGGACTTAGGTTGGTTTTGCAACTTCAGCCTTTGCTTCCTCTCCCCCTGTAAGTCTAACAGAAAGAGTTAACAAAAGCAACTTTCTCTGAATAGAGTTGTTTTTCATCTAGCTAAAAGAACCTAGAGAGTTGTAATCTTAATTTAAACAGTGACTGAACATGAAGCTGGTTTTTTGGTTCTACTGTTCTGTTTTCCTGAATCATGGAAGGGGCTTACTAATACCAAAGACCATGCAGACAGCCCTCTAAGCCAGGCAAAATGAGTTCTCCCACTGGAAACACAGCATCTGGAATTAAACATAAATATTTTTAGTAGAGGTACAATCCAGGCTGAGATCTTTCTCTCTGTGGTGGCATTTGCTTCATCATCCTAATAAGGGAAAAAAAGACAGAATGGACTTTAGTCACTCAGTTGAATAAAATAGTCTAGCTAGAATAAAATGTACAGACTCACTGGAAACCCAGTCATCAATGTCCTGAACATGTTATAAATGAGTAATCTGAGACCACTCCTTTCCAAATGCCTTGGTTTCTCAACCAAAACACTCATAGGGAATCACAGGCACTGTTGAGATGGAGTGACTTGTTCAAGGTCATTAGCAGAGTAGAAGAGTACCTAGTTTTCAAGGGCTCCCAGTGTACCATGCAGTCCACTGACCTCTGCTGCATCTCCTCGGTGCTGAGGAGAGAAATATATGACAGTTTTGAGAAAAACAGGGGCAGTATTTTAATCCTCTGCGCTAGGCTTTCCACACACTGCTAGTACATAAGTGGTGCTGACGTGTGGTCATGCTGTATAAGCCACAGAAGTCTCCAGCTACAGCTGGGTTCTACTTTCCTTCTTCAACTCAGCTTCTACTAGGCAATAGTGAGCCCTCACTGGTAGCGACCTGAAACAGTTTGAAGTAAGAACAGAGGTAAAAGATGAGCACATACACGCTTCATGCCACGTCGTCAGTAGGCCATCCACTTTGTTTTTAACTTGCTTCAGGAAGGAAATAACTTATTTCAGGGAATAGGTTGCATAGCCTGATAATAGGTTTCACACTTCCATGTGTTAAATCTCATATGAGAAATGCATGCAAATGGACAAAATGAGTCTTACTTTTAAGAAATAATAATGTCCAGTGGATTCATGGCCAGGAGAATCTTTTTATTATGAAAAGTAATGTGACTTTTACTGTATACCTGATCAGCCATAATTAGCTTTCTGCAAATGCTCAGGGAGGGAATGAACAACATTCATGAACACCAGAAAGTATATGATAAACAGCTAACACCACTCAACTATTATAGTCACTAATCGGTTAGAAGTGAGATTTCCAGTTTTATTCTGATAGTTCAGTGGGCCTATTTTGCCCAAGAAGTGAATAATTTCTTATTTCAGTAATTTACCGCATCCTGTGTGTTTAAAGGAATAAATGTGAACATAGAGATTCAACCAGGGACAAGCCTTGCAGTTTTGAGAGACACTGACAAAAGCCTATTTTGTTCTTTTGTACCTTGCCATGTTTTGTGTGCAGAAGGCTGCTGTCTGAGATCTGACAAACAGTGCTACGAGAGACTATATATGGTTTTCGTTGTTGGAATTTCCAGTGTTCATGAGCTAAAGTCTTGACGTGTTATGATTTTGAAACGTCACCTATAAGACCATGAAAAACTGTCCTTCGTGCTGTACTGCAGTTTTGTTGCCTGATAAAGATGTAAGGTTCAGTATCTGAGCTTGACAGGAAGACCAGCTGAGATCTATATGTAAATTGACTCTTAGCTAAAAGAAGTAATCTTGAGCAAAAGTAGCGGGAATAAATTTCTGCAGCAACTGTACATGAAGATATTCAAAGATTAAACTAATTTGTACAAGATAAGTAGATGCAAGCAGTTTTACAAGAGAAATCATAGCCCTTTTCTTTGACCACAGCTTAAGTTACATGAATTGTGCAGGTAACATAGCAGGCCAAGAAGAGTCTACGTTCTTCATGAACTTTAAACTTGATTCTTTTTTTCCCTCCCTCTTTCTGCTTCCAATTGACACCTGCAGAGTGAAAGTAGCAGCAGTAGCAATATCTCCACCATGCTGGTGACACACGATTACACGGCAGTGAAGGAGGATGAGATAAATGTCTACCAAGGAGAGGTCGTGCAGATACTAGCCAGCAACCAACAGAACATGTTTTTGGTGTTCAGAGCCGCCACTGATCAGTGCCCCGCAGCCGAGGGCTGGATTCCCGGCTATGTCTTGGGGCATACCAGTGCAGTCATCATTGACAATCCTGATGGAACCATCAAGTGAGTGCCTGGGTGTATGTAGAAGGGGTGGAAGAAAAAAAAACTTCCAATTTAGACAAGACTTTGAAGTTTTTTAAACCAAGAGGTGATGTGATCTTTGAGAAATAAATGAACATCAAGCAGAATGAGTACTTGAGAGGTCATTTAGCAAATTTCAAAATAAAAGCTAGTAAGAAAGAGTCCAGAAGCATATGTTCTTTATTTAAAAGCTGTAGTAGCACAATCTTCTGGGAAAAGATGATGAAAGAATACCTGATCTAAGAGCAGCAATAGTTACTGGTTTATTTAATAGAATGAGTTATCAGGCTAGACACCTTTGTTTAGGAAAACAGTCAGGGAATGTTTGTTTAAAGTGAAATGAGATTTCGGAGTTCCTAGATCTCTGATTTGAGCCACAAACCTATTGAAAATGACTGGTTGTGCTAGGAAGATCTCTCTCAAATCTGCAGTGGGAGAAATTATATCAAAGTTCTTAGCAGTAAAGTGTTATATAAAGCTTCTATAGGCTGTATTTTATACAGATTTCATACTGATCATTGCTCAGTTTGATTGGCAGTCTATTTTCTTATAGAAAGTTTACCATTCAAGCAATGATTTCAAGAAATACTGAACTACAGATTAATCTTACTAGCTTGCTTCCATTTTTAACCAAGGGTAGCACCTCTTATGGAATACCTAATGTATTTAATTTCAGTATACTTTAATACAGTGAAGCAACATTTTGACGTGTCTTCCAATGCCATTTCAAACTAGAGAATATAACACATAACCTGCAGTTGAAAGAAATTGATCAAAGTTTAATGTTCTGTATTCAGGAAGTCAACGTCTTGGCACACAGCACTCCGTTTAAGGAAGAAATCTGAGAAAAAAGATAAAGACGGCAAAAGGGAAGGCAAGCTAGAAAATGGTTACCGCAAATCCCGAGAAGGACTTGCCAACAAGGTTTCTGTAAAGGTAAATGTTACAAAGATGTGGTAGTTTTCAAAAGGAGCCGTGTTGGGTTTTCTTCAAAGGTAGCTTCTGTCAGAATTTCACATTAGGGAACTGAAGGCACCAGTAGTTTTAATGCACAGTGTTTGCCAAATCTCAAACCAGGAAGATACAGTCCTTCAGCCTGGAAGCATGATATAAGGTTACTGCAGAAGGAGCAGAATGGTGCAGAAATTCTGGTGTTCAGATGTTTTGGGGGTCTTTGTTGGCACAGCTAACTTCGAACCATCCCTCTGCTTTGTTTTCTACCATTCTTTAATTTCTTATAATGTTATAAGGACATTAATTCTTTAATTTCTCCTTTCCAGCTTCTCAACCCCAATTACATTTATGATGGTAAGTTGCTTTAATTTTTAAAAGTCACAGTAAATATAATTTTATTAGAGCATTATTTACTTTGTTTAAATGTTTGACATTAATTACTTTAGAAACTGAGTGTTTTCTATCAGGATATACATGGGCTCTTTGGATAAGGGAGACAGTTAATGAAATATGTCATATTCATTTTTTAAGATGCAAGGAACATGTTTTTGTTCACAAGTCCAAAACATAACACAGAAGGACCGTATGATGTGGTTCAGAAAGATTTGCACTCTTTACTGCATTTGCATGGAGACTGTGTGGAAGTTGGGCCTTTCTGAATTTGCAGAATAACAAGGCCAGGAGCTGGAGACCTTCTGCTTAATTTTTAACTTTGCACCCTAGGGTAACGTTCAGGGCTTCTCCAGTGCGGAGGCTGATCAGGACAAAGGTAGTAGCACTCTGGGGTGACAGCCAAACTGGACTTTTATCTTAATACACAGAAACAAACTTTTTGAGTATCACCTGTATGCAAAAAGGGAAACCACTGCAGTGCCTCAGTGGATGAGCGAGGTGTTTTGTGTTCCCTTTTGCAAGCTTAGCTGGATATAAAGATAGCCTGGCTGAGCACATCCTTAAATACTTTCCACTGTACACTTTCCTCAGCTTGCCATAAATAGGGTGTTTGGTTCACCATGGTAGGCTTCAGGGTTAACTGTGGCATAGCAGCAGTGTTGTGTCCAAGTTCATGCAGAGAAAAATGCACTAGCTCTGCAGAGCCCCAGAAAGTGGCCTAACCATGGATATGCTCCAAGGGTAGGGGGACAGATACACCTTGGAAATGTAAAGTACCATAAATTTGCTTTGTCTAATAGGAAAGACAGGGAGCAAGGAACAGAAAAGCAAATTGATTAACTTCAATTGACCTAATGCCATTAATTTTCTTTTTCTAGTTCCCCCAGAGTTTATAGTACCATTGAGTGAGGTAACATGTGAGACAGGAGAGACCATCGTGCTTAGGTGTAAAGTCTGTGGTCGCCCCAAGGCTTCAGTTACTTGGAAAGGTCCTGATCATAACACACTGAGCAATGACGGTCATCACAGCATTTCATACAGGTACAGTAATTTGGGTCATGTTCAACAGGAACTGCTGAAACTGTTGTATTTTCTGTTTGCATCCTTGGTGCAGGATAGTTTTTGGCTTTGAGGTGGCATCAAGGCAGTGTTGCCCTCAGACAGAAATATTTCACAGCTGGGATTTTCTGGAAATACTGTATAACTTCTATATATGGCTGGGGTACCCAGATGCCATATTCGGTTGTTTTTTGAGAAAAGAAAATTCAACTGGTACTTCTGATTAGCTTTTGCAGAAGCCATTGTGGCTCTGTCACACTGACCCAGTGCTTGAACTGGAATAGTATGTTGTGACATGCC
The DNA here is from genome assembly GCF_000700745.2 of Antrostomus carolinensis. Taxonomy (NCBI): domain Eukaryota; kingdom Metazoa; phylum Chordata; class Aves; order Caprimulgiformes; family Caprimulgidae; genus Antrostomus; species Antrostomus carolinensis. The sequence continues at coordinate 28,581 of NW_010300118.1, read as the reverse complement.
AGTGCTGCAGTGTGCCATCTGCCAATATAAATTCCAATAGTAGCATACCATAATCCTTGAGGCAAATGACTGCTTTCAGATCACACTACAGTATTTTGCAAAGAAAATCCCCTGGTTCCTACTGACATGGCAGTGTCACTGTCTTCATTGTTGAACCATGGAAATGAACTTTTCTTTTTCTCTGTTTTTAGCTTTGCTAGATAGAACTTAACAGATTAACTGATAACTCAAACACCTGAATAAGAGAAATTGCTGTATTTTGGAATGTGAAACTGCATGTTAGAAAAAATTTCTTTTTCTGAAAATGCATTCTTTTATATATATAAAATGTTGTTTAATGAGTAACTTCAGAGTGAAGAAATGTCTTATTTATGAATTATGCTCTCAGTTCAGAATGAGGGGGTTTCTCATTAATAGATAGAAGAGTATGTCATCTTCTTAGAGGTTGTGCGGTATAGCCCAACTTAGCTGCAAACTTTATAGCAAATTATACTGTTCTTTTTTACTTCCTGCTGGTGCTGCTTTTTACATTCCAGTGAGTATAATTTTTTTTTATGGGAGACAGAGACATTGTGGCAGCTCTGCTGCTGCATCCAGGACCATTGTGACAGATGAGTAAGAGTTAGATTCACTAGGTTTGATGCACTGTGGTGCATTACTGTTACAGAATTATATTCAGAAAATAATGTTGGCTGTGGCTGACAGATTTTTAGAAATAGTAATCTTGAAATGTTCTTTGAGTTGGGGGAGGGAGGTCATCTTTCCATGTTTCTAAAATTTACATTCATTTTTTTCGCTCAAATAAAGTCATATGGTGAAGACCATGACCAAGTTTTTGGTTCAGTCAGTCAAATAACTTTCAGTAACTGGGATGAATCCAAAGGAAAGCAATAAGAATGATAGAAAATCATAAAAAATATGCTCTATTGATAAAGAATAGTACTATATTAGTGTTGTTTTGAATCTAGAGGTGAAAAGTGTAAGGAGGGACTTGCCAAGTATTAACATTTTTAAGAGACTTCTGCAAATAGAATTACTTGCTGTTCATGTCCATGGCAGATACTAGACATGAACTGCACAGAGGAAGAGTTAAGTAAACATTTAAAGACAAAACATCAAACAAAAAGGGTGGTTGAGCAGTGAGAAAAGACTTTCTCCTGTGGTCTCACATAGCTTATTCCTGTCTCTACCCTGGAGCAGAGGCAAAACTTTTAACCCTTTTTTAGTTTCCTCCCATCTTCATTCTCCCAGATTCTGAGGTCTCCAAAGCTGTGGTGAAGTGTGCCTTTTGCATTGAAGGTGGAGCCCACTCTTACAAGGGATGAATGCCCTGAAAGTGCAAATGTTATATCAGCTTCTGTACGCTGGGAGTCAGGGATAGAAACTAACCTTTCAGAAAGCACAATGGTGGATGATTGTCTTTATATGGCTTCTCATAATTTGAAGAGGAAGCAAGAAGAAACTGAGGAAGCATTTGATTTTTCAAATACAATGGAGCCTGGGACATGCTGAGATGGAGTGTCAGTGAAGAAGTTTTTCTAATAGTCTGTAGGACATTCCAAGGTACTTGATGGACCCAAAGTCTTCAAATTCTGGTAGATGCTTTTGAAACAGCAGGAACAGTGTTAGTAATGTTGGTCCAGAGAGAGATAGGGGCTGGAGAATAAGAAATATTAACAGTACCAATGTAACTTTGTCTGATCACCATGGCTTAAGGTCTGTAGAATGAATATAAAAGCTAATGGATGCCATTGTGTTTCACAGTGACTTAGGAGAGGCTTCACTGAAAATCATTGGCGTCACTGCAGAGGATGATGGTATCTATACATGTATAGCTGCAAACGATATGGGTTCAGTTTCATCTTCCGCCAGTCTACGAGTTTTAGGTAGGTAGGCCTGACTCTTTGCTTTTATTTTTTTAAATATAATTGCATTCAAAGTGTCTGATACTCATAGTACAGGCAAAAGAAAACTCCAGCTCTTGGGTATCCATCTGTTAAAGGAGTATTACAACCTTTTCACCTGTCAGATCTTACTTGTTCCAGCAGGAATAGTTGCACTCCTAGGATGTAACTAATTATAGAGGTTCGTACAGACAGGCCTGCACAGTACTGTCAACTTGCATTAACCTTGTCTGTCACCACTAGTTCAAACATACTATGATAAAATCATATTTTATCATCTGCATTTTTAGTTTAGTCTCATGAAAGTTACTGTGTTAACAGGCATTATTTGTAAAGGGTACAGATAAGAAAAGAGTAACATTGCCCTGTATTTTAATATGTTCCTTTGCTTGAATTAGAAAGCCAGAGTGTTCAGGAGAATGTAAAAGTATTTCTTGTCTTTGCATCATGGATCCACACTTAAATTATGTTATTGCAATAAGTGCAGCAACCTGAATGTTTGTGAGAGAATGAAAAGGAAACCTGCAAAGATGAAAAATGCCTGTGTTTTGGAGGCAGAAAGCAAAGGGAAAAAAATGATTTCTACTTGATGTGTTTGATGGCACAGTGATAAGTTTCAGCATGTGTTTGTACATTCAGTTATTAAGTTTTTGGGATCCTGCGTTTTTAGAAATAGGGAAAACACAGTGAGACAGCAGATAGCAGGCTTTCTTACATGCAATTTATAATAATTGATGCTATCTGGGTCATTCAGTCTGTTGAGAGGCCCATATATTTATCCACTGGTAAGGATTAATTAATAGATTTTAGGTGGAATGGCTGTCTCAAATTGATATAAAAGAAAATAAGATAAGAAGTTCTGCATTCTGTCTTTGTACATCTGTTCCAGCTGATATGGGGACTTGTACAGTTGGCCCAAACCTCTCCAAAATATGTTTTCTACCCTATTTTTCAAAAATCTTTGCCCTTTTCCTGGCATGTTGAAACCAGACTGTGAAAGATGCATCCCTTCCAAAACCTCATCTGAAATTTTTGGGGGTTTATAACCAGTGCTGCCACTTCAAGCTCTGCCTGTTGGCAGCCACAGTATAAGGGTTTTACTGCCAACAAGTCTTGATTATTCCCAGCACTTCCTGCTAACGGACCCAAGATAGCTCGTAACTAAGACCTAGGATAGGTGTGTTGCAATATATAAAAGAGACAGAAAATAATATTTTGGTCTTTGCACTTATGTTTCCTGAAAAATAGAGCTGCTTTTTTTCAGGTAGCTGCTACACTATCTGATCACTTCTTTTTTTCCGAATGGCAGGTGCATTGTTGATAAGGAGACGTAATGTAAGATAGCTGTTCTTTTTGCTGTTTTCTTCAACTTGCCAAAGTTGAAGGACTCATTCCTGTACAGGCAGTTCCCTCTGTACCTGAATTAGTTCCACTGTAGAATGTGTTCTTCTACATTGGCCAGGCTGCTTTGGTGTGTAATCCAGTTTGTCTTGCTGCTACCCTGTGTCATATGGGGATTAACAGGACAGAGTGATTCCACTAATAGTATGTCAGTCAAAGAACCTTTTGAGTCAAGGGAGTAAAAAGATCTTGATGCATCGGAACAAATCAGTGTGAAACTGTGTGCTTTAAGGGTATTGAGTGTCCTTCCTACCAGTACAAAAGCCCAAAACTGTGATTTGGCCAGAATCAGAATCACAGAAGTCTTGTAGACTAAACTACAATCTTTCAGCCACAGTCCTTGGTCTAATTGGCCTTGTCCAAAAGTAAGTGTTCATTTTTTAATCAAAACTAAACCATAATTTGGTATGTCTTGATTACTCTGCAATTAAACTCCAAAAGATAGGCAACTGTATTTCCCTGGCCCCTCTACTCAGCTCTGCAAATACTTACACAAAGACATTCTGGCCAGAGTTTTTCATCCTACCCTTAGGTAGGGCCATCCTACCCTTCCTTTCCCCAGTCCATAAGAGCAAAATGAAAACTCTAAGGCTGTAGCATAAGTAAGGTTTCAACATCAGTCTATGAAGTCTTTTTCAGTCCTTTGGACTTGAAGGACTTGCCATTTGTCAATTCTCATGCATTATCTTGTGCAAAGAGTAAAGAATACTCTTTGCCTTCTCTTCTCTTGCTGTATTAGTTTTTATAAACTGTTAATCAAGTAGTTGATTACAGAAATAAATCATTTTCTTTGAGCTGCAAGTGGGTGGACAAGATGAGGCCATGAGCTGCTTTTCAATATGCACACTGAGCTTCAAACAGAAGATGATAGGGACCAGTCTGACTGAGGCAAATTCTTCCTGAAATCTATTCCCAAACTGAATATGTAGTCCAAATATTTCTTCTTTTGCAAACATCTGAAACAATCTGTCGGTTATGCTAAAAACAATTTCGTTCTGAGGAGGGTGTGAGTATATTAAATGTTGGCCATACTGTCCTTCTCTTCCTTCTCCCCCCCTTTTCTTTTTGTAGGTCCTGGAAATGATGGGATCATGGTAATCTGGAAAGACAACTTTGACTCCCTCTACAGTGAAGTGGCTGAGCTTGGCAGGTGCGTTCTGCATGCTGATCACCAAAGTTGTGTTATGTCAAAATATGAACTTCTCGTTCAAATAATTAAATTCTCTTTGAATAATACTTATTAAATGAGCCTATAAGGCCAGAATTACATTAGATTAAATAGAAATGAAGAAGCAGAAAAAAAATCTTACCAGCACTAGATGGCACCGCATAAGCAGAACATATTTAGGTTGAAGTGGTATCATAGATGACGGGATGTGTTTTTCAAATACTTTGGAAAGCTACATAGTCTTTTTGCTTTTTTTCCTTTTTTGCTTTTTTTGCTTTTTTGCTTTTTTTCCTTTTTTGCTTTTTTTCCTTTTTTGCTTTTTCTCCTTTTTTGCTTTTTCTCCTTTTTTGCTTTTTCTCCTTTTTTGCTTTTTCTCCTTTTTTCCTTTTTTTTAAGCATGCCTTAAAATGACTGGCGCTGCTTCTCTTGTGAAGCACTCCTAAACCATTTTATTGAGGATATGAAAATTACAGACAGAAAATATCTGAAAATGAGCAAAAAGCAAAATTAAGTCACATAGAATGTGTATTTGTCCGGCTGAATTATGACCTTTGAAAGCTGCAAATGTGATAAAACAGATCTGTATTAGAAGCTAATTGTTTATACAGACACATTTTGTAGAAGATGAATGCACTTAAAACTCTCGTTTATGTCCAGAAAATGCTCTGTAAGGGTAGCTTATTAGAAATCTAAAATTAGATCTCTCTCAGGATAGCTTTCAAGGTAAAAGTATGTTCTTATTGTATCTCTTAGTTAATTCTTTCCTTTCAATATTATATTCCAGGGGCAGATTTTCTGTCGTTAAGAAGTGTGACCAGAAGGGAACCAAGCGAGCAGTAGCCACTAAGTTTGTGAATAAGAAGTTGATGAAGCGAGACCAGGTTACCCATGAACTTGGAGTCATGCAGAATCTCCAGCATCCCCAGCTCATTGGCCTTCTCGATACCTTTGAGACCTCCACCAACTACATACTAGTGTTAGAAATGTGTGTGGACCATAATGTTATCCATAAAATAACCTATACAGCTGACTTTCTGGGGCTTTTATAGTGGTTTATGAATAAGGAACATTAGGGTTTCACTTTAAAGTGAGCTTTAAGGTTTGAAGACACCTAAATAAAAGATTGTGGTTGTCTAATGCTGTTATTAAAATGTTGAGTTTAATAATATACTGAGAAGGAAACAAGTTGATGTATTAAACTGATATATAAGTGATTATCTCAGTCTGAAGGTCCAGAAATTATTTTATATCAAGCTATTGCACAAGTGAATTAGGAATGTTGTGATGTGGTAGTTCGACACCAAATCTCCTCTTCATACCATAGTCCTCTGTCTTCCAGGTGCTGCAGGCTATGGTTATTCCTGTAGTCTATAGCAGGACATCTCTAGTCTTTCAGTCTGGCTAAAAAACTGTATTTCTGTCTTTCCTTCTCTGCCTTCACCCTCTGTTCCCACTTCCGAATTAGTTCTCTTTATTTTGTAGGTGCAGATCAGCTGCAGGTGACCTAGAACATTTTCACTAGCAGTCAGGAAAAATAGGTGATCAAGCAACAACAGCCAAACATCAGAAAGTGAGGATGACTTGATGTAGTTGTGGTTTTTGAGGGACACTTGCCTTGAATGTTTTTCTGTGTAATTTTCAAAACAGGTTTTTCTTTCAGTTCTGATATCTGGGTTAATCCAAAATATAACCCTTGTCATTCCAATAGGGCTGACCAGGGTCGCCTTCTAGACTACGTCGTGCGATGGGGAAACCTCACAGAAGGGAAGATCAGACTCTACCTGGGAGAGATTCTGGAAGCTGTGCAGTATCTTCACAACTGCAGAATAGCACATTTGGACCTAAAGGTGAGGAGCGAATGTGATTCCTGGCAGTGTCTGCCATTCCAGGCATAAAAACCTTCCTCTTCTGGGAGACTGGCAGCTGGGAACATAGAGCTATGAATTGCTTTCAGACTGTATGAAGGGTATGTGGTGGGCCTCCATCCCCAAATGTTTAGATCACTCATAGCCAGCGAAGCAGAAGTTTTAAATTCCCTGTGCTTTCTTCCTGAAGTTTACTGGTTCTGTGTGGTCTTTTGTGCTGGAAATAACCGCTGGCGGGAACACTTTTGTTTGATTTTTATTTACTTACTCATTTATTTATTTACTTTCTGAGAAACTTGCAGCAGAAATCAATTTCTTTCTCAAGAAGCACAGAGTTTGTGGAAGAGATCACTTTTCTTCTCTTCCTGCAAATCTGTTTCTCATCTTTGCAATTTGACAGCTCTGATATCTGTGTGAATGGTACCTCTTTGGGCCTTTGTTCAACCCTTCGAATTCTACTTGAACCACAAGGGTTTGATGCATTCTAGTAATAGGAAAAGCTATATAAGAAGTTCTTAATGTGAATATTAATTAAAAACTTATTCTTTACACTTTTTTTCCCCACCTGTATTTGAATAATAAGGAATTTTAGCATTGAGAAGTCATCTTTCTGGGCAGGGTCTCTTTAGCCAAAAGGCGTCATGGTGAGAAAAAGCAAAAGGAGCATCTTCCCTCCACACACTTCTGTTTTTCATGCAGAACTAGTCTGCACGTCACATAGACACAGAATTTAATTTTTTGTAGTGCTATATGGAGTTCACCCATACTTTTTCCAGTCTCAGGGATCATACAGATGAACTAATTAAAACCAGTAAGTCATTCTTATTTTGCTAAGATTGCAGCTATAGCAGCAGTAGCTTCAGAAATAAAACCATCAAAATAATTCCACTTTCAGCTCACCAATAGTGGGACAGTTCTCTGGAAGCCATGTGCATCCAACAGGATCTGCTGCTGCAGTAGTCTCATTACAGTGCTTGACTACAGCTGCGTTACTTTAAAGAATCACCACGTAAAGCTGAATTCTGTTGAAAACATCATGAAAATTCTGACAAGGTCTCCCGATCTTTAAGTGCAAGGGTTTTGTTGTCTTTGTGTCATAAAGCAAATAGAGCAGTTGCTTTATTCACCCTCTGTTTGAAACTCCTGTGCTTTAAGCTTAAGCTCCCAAACACAGATTCCTGTGAAACTTTGCAGAGCTGTTGTTGTGAACATCTGCAGTACTATCTGGCAGAATTATATTTCCTGTAAAAATTATTGTTGCAACAGCTAAAACACATTAATTGCATACTGTAGTTGGCAAGAAACTGCCTGCTGGTTGGTCTGGGAGAAGCCTTGGTAGGAGTGCCTAGAAGCTTTGCAGACCTGGCCTTGGGCGGTATTCACTCCTCACAGCTTGTAGCTTTTAGTTATGTTCTCGAGCTGACAGCGCTGGCTGGGAAGCAGTAATGTTGGAGCATTGAATGTGTGTTAGACTGACTTGAGAAAAGACATTTTAACTTTTGCTTTTATGTTTTCTAGCCTGAAAATATTTTGGTGGACCAGAGTTCCACTAAGCCAACAATAAAACTGGCTGACTTTGGAGATGCAGTCCAGCTCAATACCACGTATTATATCCACCAGTTACTTGGAAACCCAGAGTTTGCAGCTCCTGAAATTATTCTTGGAAATCCTGTTTCCCTCACTTCAGATGTTTGGAGCATTGGAGTGCTCACATATGTCCTTCTTAGTGGCGTCTCTCCTTTCCTGGATGAAAGCGTAGAGGAAACTTGCCTGAATATTTGCCGCTTAGACTTTAGTTTCCCAGATGACTACTTCAAAGGAGTTAGCCAGAAGGCCAAAGATTTTGTATGCTTCCTACTTCAGGATGACCCAGCTAAGCGTCCCTCGGCTGCACTGGCCCTCCAGGAGCAATGGCTGCAGCTGGGGAATAGCAAAAGTGCTGACAGCATTGACACATCCAGACTGACTTCGTTCATTGAGCGGCGAAAACACCAGAATGATGTTCGACCCATCCGTAGCATTAAAAACTTCTTACAGAGCAGGCTCTTGCCAAGAGTTTGACCTTGCTTGAAGTTCTCTCTCATTCTCTTTCACCTGCCAATCAGATTGGAGATGGACTCCTCCTGCCAATCAATCAGACTGGAGATAGACTCCTCCTGCCAATCAGCTGTTGACTTGAATTGTGAGGAAAGCAAACCCCGAGCCAACCAGCTGCTAGCGAATGTTCGTGTGCAAACGCATTCTGGGGACCCGCGCGGGGTGGCGCGGGGGACTGGCAATGCAGACTTCATTCACTGGGGTGGAGGATGATAGCACTGTACTCTGCAAAAAGCAGTCACAAGCGATACAGTAACAGTATTTTATTCAGGTTTCTGCAAAAAAAAATTAGTTTTTTTAATAAACAAGAGTTGAATTTTGCAAGTGAACTTAACTACCGTTTTCAAGATTTATTCAAGGAAGAAATGCCTATGTTCAAAGCACTGGTGTTAAATAAAAACAAAATCATGCCTGGAGAGGACTCACCAAAATGGCTGCCCATTGATACGGCCTCCATTTATAACATCTGGTTTTCACTTGGTCCTAGAGCTTTCCAGTTGCCTCGCCTGTATGTATCTCACGTAGCAGTGCACTGAGATCAGACTCTGCTTTTAAGTGCATCCAACCTCAAAGTTTTTGCATACAAATAGAATGAATCGTTTTGCTCTGATAAAATGTAGGCCTTACTTGTATATAGACTGTTACCTGCCTTCAGTCTGTAATTTTTTTTTTCTCCCCTCCTCCTCTTATCCTTTTTTCCCCTCGTTCCTAAATGGTGGTATACCACTGTGCGGGTCTTCAGTTTGGGTCAGTACTCACTGTCTCCTTAGAAAAGGACTTTGGGATGGTGCCCAGCTTGCTGACCCGATTGTCGAACAGTATACAGCAGGATGAAATACTGTAAATGCACTCATTTGGGATATTGTTTTCTTTCATATCATGTGCAATGTTGTGGCTTTAACATTTTATGCAACTATTTATGAGGACCTCTGTTGTAACTGTAATAAATATATAGAAAAAGCACATTCTTAGTATGGCGAGCTTTATGGTTTTGTTTGTGTGTTTGGCATTTCTGGGTGGGCAGGGGCAGATGTGTTGTACCACGCTGTCATCATTAGTTTAAGATGAGGGTTAGCATAGAATTTAGTCAAGTTTTAAGGTTAAGAATTGTTTAAAAAAAAAAAAAAAAAAAAAAAAAAGTATATTTGTATCCCAGATCTCAAACTGGGTAAGAAGTAGGGTGACATTTTTTTAAGATTTATTATGACATTCAAAATGCCAAAGTCTGACTTTCCCAGAATCAATCTCAATGCTTACTGCTTTTTAGAATTTTCAAATCTGTGTTTACTTTTTCTGTGAAACGAACAAATGAATTTTGTGCTCTTTGGTGAGGAATCCATTCAGAAAGTAGTAGTCAGATGAGGAGAATCTGACGCATAATGTAATTGTCTTAGTAACTTTTTAAGGTTGAAGTAATATTAACGTGAGCTATTTAAAAAGACAGAGATGGTTTTCTGTGCGTCACGGAGTTCATACGAGTGTGTTGTCATCTGTGTTTGTGTGAAATGCCATATTCAAAGAAACCAAGCCAACATCCCACGGTAGTTAGATATATGGGTCTTAAGCCATAACCTAGCTTGGGTTAGTTTTGAGCTTTGCGGCTTCCACTATATTCTATTTATTCCTTTTTTTGTTGTTGTTTGGTTATTTTTGGGTTTTTTTTTTGGGGGGGGGGGGTTGTTTTTTGGGTTTTTTTGTAAAGCTGTACAGAAACTTTTTTAAAAAAACAACTGACTTCAAAACTGGATGTGTATTCATACCAACCTCATATCATTATGTTTGTGTATTATTTTTCTTTATTGTTTTAGTTAAATTTTTGCTTTATTTTGCATGTATATTTCTTTGTACAGTGACCTTACATGTTTACACAGTATGATGTGATGTAAATATTTTATTTTGCCATCAGTTATTTTGAGAAAAATTAAACATATTTGACATATTTGTCTGATCTCTTGCTTTAAGGAGTTTGAAAGTTTAGATTTGGTTATATTTTAGTTGGGCTCTGTATCTAAAAAGAAAAAAAGTAGATTATTTTATTGCCATAAATTTCATTTTAAATTGCAATGATGTATCTTTCTTTGCTGCCTTACAAAATAATACTAGCCTTTGCTTTAAGTGTTGAGTGCTTTGTACTGTCATTGCTTTTATATAAAACATGCGTAACTCTCTAACTGTGGAAATTCATTATAGTCTTTATTAGCTAGTAGATTTTGACCAGCAGAGTTTTCTCCCAGATGTTCCCAGTTAAAGACCGAAGGATCATATTTCAGTTTAATATTAAACTGGCAAACAGATTTCCCACATCTTTTAGGCATTCCAGATTCATTATGAAGAAAAGTTATTTTCAACAGTAAAGACTTGGGTTTTGTAGCTAACTCTGTTTGCATCCTATAAGGGATGAAGCGGGAAGGTTTTTAACTGTGTGCATTTCTCTCTCTCCCTTTTCTGCTATCATTAAACCATTTGCAGTTCAAAAAGAAGTGGAAGGTCAGGGAACAATGCAGAGTGTTTATGCTTGTTACTGTATTGTATGCATTATTTTTTTACCACTCTTTTCTTTCTGCTATTACCTGTCAAGTGATGAAACAGTGTCTTTATTCCTCACAATTTACTACTCAGAGAGTCAATTGAGAGAGACATTTTACATTGAGAGACAGAGAATATTCAGGAAGGATGTACTGCCAAGGATGAGCTACTGGAAGCTTTTTCCATGACAGGGAAATAGATGGCAACATGCTCCATGGAAGACTCGGTATTCTTGAGTTCTCTAAAATACTTTTTCTTGACTGAAGATACAGTGAACTGGGGAGAAGTTTCCCAAATGCTATGCAGTTATAATGCACCTGAAGGTGTTTTAAATAGCAGAGAGATGTTCTTCCACTCACGTGTAAACAAGAGTGTACTGTTTCTGGCCCTTGCTGTGAGCCCTGTTACTTGGGAAAGCTGACATCTTTTGACAAGGGGAGTTTGAAATAGAACCTGATTTTTGATGCAAGAGCTTCCAGCTGAAGAAAGCTTGAATGGCAGGCTCCTCAACTCAGATCTCTCCTCAAATGCTTTGAAAAGATAATGTATGTATAAGGTCCTTTTGTTTTGATAAATTGTGCAGTCAGGGCTGCAAATGCCACTTGGGCTTAGTTGGGCAGAGTTCTCCTTGACTGTCTGGCACACTACAAACCAGCACCACAGGCTGAGAGAGTGGAAACCAAAAGCATGGTCAAGAGCAGCTGGTATGAGGTTTCTGATGTGGGAACACTGTAGTGCATAGGGAACGGCAGTCAGTATCATAGCTGAAAGGGGGAAAAATAGCCAGGGAGAAGACAGAACACGTCTAAATGTTTCTTTTTTGTAACATACCCCAATCACTTCTTACTGATACTGAGGGGTGACCTAATTAATGTTTATAAATATGTTAAGGGCAAATGTCATGAGGATGGAGCCAGGCTCTTCTCAGTGATGCCCAATGGTAGGACAAGGAGCAATGGGTGTAAGCTGGAGCACAGGAGGTTCCGCTTAAACTTGAGAAGAAACTTCTTACGGTGAGGGTGACAGAGCCCTGGAACAGGCTGCCCAGGGAGGTTGTGGAGTCTCCTTCTCTGGAGACATTTAAAACCCGCCTTGTCACCTTCCTGTGTGCTCTGGTTTAGGTTCCTGCTCCTGCAGGGGGATTGGACTAGATGATCTTTCGAGGTCCCTTCCAATTCCTAACATTCTGTGATTCTGTGATACCAGACTTCAAAGTCAGTGCACGTGTCAGTACTTTTCAAGTGGGGTTTGAGAGTGCAAGAGTTCTCCATTGCATGTTTGATGAACACAGCTTAACTTGTAAACCATTGTGCAACTGCTAAGCGGAAAGCTGGCTCAGTAACATTTCTGTGTTCAGGGAAGTAACCTCTGTTGTCTTCCTGGTGGGCAGAGGCCTAATGCATCCCTGCCTGTGCTCATGAGGAGCAGGATGGGAGAGCCCGATTTTCTCGTGTGAGTATAGACGTCGCTTAACTGTAAGTCATCTTCATTCTCAGGTGGGACTATTCATGTGTTGATGAATAGAAGAAAAAAAGAATTGTTTTTTCTTTCTCCAGGTCCAAAAGCATGTTCAGGCCAGGGTGCAACAGAGATCCTCCAGAATGACACAGCAAAAGCATCTGGCTTCCTGAAAAGATTTCAGTACCTGTGCAAACCTGATTGGTAGTAGAAGATGCCTGAAAATATAACAGTTTGCCCTGTTGTACCATTGGATCTGCCTAATCACTCTGGTTGAATGCCACTTTACATCACATATCTTGCCTGTTTTTACACATCTTTCCTGTGTATTGCTGAAGACCATGTGATCCATGGTTCTTCAGGCTCTCAGACTTTCCCTTCAGTGATGCCAAGATCCACTGAGTATTTCCAGAGTTATGTCACTTAATTTGTTATCTCTCAAGACTGATGGTGAGGGAGTACTTCCTGCTTTGGTGATGGAGTGCTCCCCTGGGATTTGGAGAGTTCTGGGCTCTCTGCTTGCTAGGAAAACTCTAAACTGTGAATCTGTGCTAGTCCCAGTTACAGGAGTTAATGCATCCACTGGTTTGTTCTGGTTTTGTTGCTGTTGTTGGGAGCTTTAGATGCTAGTGGACAGTCCTGGCTGGTTCACACTGATGGAGTGAGAATGTCATAAAACATCATGAAGTGTTAATGGGAGGCTTTTAGGGTGGGGTGTCCTAAGGATAACATGATCACCATCAAAAAGTGCCTGAATGTCAAAATTACTCACTGCTCTTGGAGTTTGACAGAGGCCTCAACTAATTTCTTCCAAGGATCTTTCACAGAGTAAGGCAGGGTGTAAATCTGGTAGTGGTTGCTGCTTTTACCCTGGTTACTGGTTGTGGTTGACAACTGGGGATCTTACCTCAGATCTTTTCAGACCTGCTTGCAAAGACATAAAGCATGCTGTTGTACCCCATCCCACAGCTTGGGTGTTGAATGGTTCTCAAGTCTAAAGTGAATCTAGTCTTTATTTGTCTTTTTGAATGAGGTACTAATTTTTCCAAGTAGACCTGATTTTTCATTTAATGTTTAGCCATTCATTTCCTTTTCAAGACTACCACCTGCTTAGTAGTGTATTACTTTTTAAAATGGAAATATGATATTCTCTATTTAATGAAGTATGGATAGAGTATAAATATTTGATGCATGATAAAGTATAAGGTTGCAATAGGGGTCGGCATCTTTACTGGGGAAGTCAGCTGCTTGCTGTAAAAGGCTCTCTGGTTTCTCTTATCCCACTCTGGGGAATTTTTAGGTGTGAAAATCCTAGCTGAATTCCTTTTACACTGGTGGTCATGATATGGATGCGGCAAATGTCTGAGCTTGTAATAGTTTTACCTTTTGACAAATTTTTTATCTTCCAGGAGCATAACAGAGATTCAGGTCTAATAACTGTTCCTTCTAATGTTGTTTTCTTCAAGGTAACTTATTGGATTATTTTAAGAGCTTATGCTAGGCTAATAGCTGTGTGTTGTTTCTGCCTGGAATCAAGAAATTAATGTCATTGTTTTGGCTATTATCTAGCACATTTTTGTGGTCAAGGGGTTGCTTCATAAGTCACACAAAACTTAAGCTTCTTCCTTTGTTCTGCAGAAACTCAAACCCTTCAGGGCAATCTTCATACATGGTGATTGCTAAAACTAGATGATCTAATGGTGTGACCCTGGGGAATTACTCCCGCGGGTTAGCTGGCAGTTTCATGACCTGCAACAAGACTGTCAAGGTAGATCCACTAACTTTGGTGACAACATTCTTCTCTACAACTCAGACCATAGCGGTGAAAAATGTCCTTGTGGTTTGCAGAGTCATTGTTGGGGAGTTGCATTTGCACAAGGGCAATACACTGTTCCCCAGTTTCCATGTATGATGCTTCTGTTGCTGCTCGGTTAAAGTCTGGGATAGACATTCAGTTACTCTGTGTATGGTGTTGCCTGGATTTATCACACCATGTGGAGCATGTATGCAGGCACTCACAGAAAAAGAGAACTGCTCATTCACTTGCATGTTTTAAAACAAAAAATTCTCCGTATGTTGCTGTTTCACCAACTACCTTACTTCTGACAGATCATCAGATGTGAAGAAATGAAGGATAATTTTCTGTACTGCTAAATTACATTGCCACACATGGATAATTCTGTGCTGTAATAAAGGGTAGCAGCTGCAGTGGAGCGCATGCATGCTGCAAATACTGTAAAAACATGTATGTTTGTGGAAAAGCATATAGATTTCTGCAAGGAATGTTGACTGCAGATACAGTTCTTGGTGACTGCACATACAATTCTTGGTGAGGTTTTTTTTTTTTCCTGAACTCAGGGGTTGCAAACTTAGGTCACACATAAAATTATATTTGCCCTTCCTTTTCTTTTTCTGTAAGCAGAAATATAACAGTGGTGAGTAGAGACATAGGTGATTATTGACATGCACAAAGAAAGGAAGCTTGACTTCCTAGGGCTTTGCCTCAGAGTTAAATTATGTGGTAGTTCATGGGAAAGAAATTAAGGCTTTTCCCAAATCTGAGTTCCTCATGGTATTAATGAAATAACAGCATGACCTGATAACAGCATGAGGTTGTTCTGCCTGATGTCTTGGGGAAGCCAGGGGTGCTACACCCAATTCAAGACAGTCAGCAATCCAAAAAGTACTGAGAGAGGCCATGACAGATGGAGACTGGGGAGTAAAAAGACTACAGAGAGAAACAAGTGAAAGACGGCAGGCAAAGACAGAAGGGAGGTGACTGTACATGTCTTACTAGGATGCCAAAGATAGGTTAGCCTCCTTAGTAGGCATGGACAACCTTGGACTTTTAACTGTGCATCTGATCCCCACCACCACCTCAGAGTCTGACCAAGAGAAGCATGGTGCATCTACAGAAACCATGGCATGGCTGCCTGCACATGTTTTGCTTTCTGGTATGGAACTTTACTACAAATATCTGATGTACTTAATGTTATCTTCACACTGATACAATGCTATTTGCTACCTCTTTGTACTGGCTGCAAGTTGTCTGTTACTAGCTCACAATTAGCTTTAGAGAGTGCACTGCCATCCAGCAGTTCAGCCATAAGAAAGACACAGCAGACAACTTTCAACATCTTTCGAGCAGGACGGGAGAAACTGTGAAGACGATGGTAACCCCTGGAGATGGGAAAGAGGAGGATTGGCTTGGAAACATTTTCAAATATGCAAAATAGTAATCAAGATTTTTGCTTGAAGACATATTTCCAGTAACATCAGATAAGCTAACGGGCCTAGTGGAGGCAAGATAAGAGTATACTGAGAATAGATGTCATCCCTTCAACATAGTTCACTGTGCGAGTTAAAAGCATTCCCCTAGAACTATCTGCCACTTGTCTTGGGAGCCAGTATTCCAGAGACTGCAGAGATAAAGTTCAAAGAGAAGAAAATGTCTTTATTTGGTATTTGATAAAGATACTGTAAGTATATTTGAGTAAGATGTTCTGGGATAGTCAGTACATGGCCAACAGGACTATGATTCCTTTTCATCTTCCAAAGGATTTATGGATGGGTAGTGATGGCATTTGTTTGTAAAAGCGAACATCTGTTTCTGTTTGCCTGCTGTGACTTTTCCAGTTGTGCGTGGTAAGTAGTGCAAGTACTTGATTAAAGTTGAATCTTCCTCTTGAGTCTGTAATGTTTGGTTTGACAAATCATCAAGAAACGTATTTTTCTCTGTTAGTCAACTGCAAGAGTTGAGAGAGGTAACCTTTTACAAGACCTAAACACCATCTGTCAGTTTTAAAAAAATAAGGAGGAAATGGTAACACACTTTTCCATTAGTTCAGATGTGAACTGTTCCTGTACTTAAGTGCTCCACAGAAACTCTTTATCTGCTTTACAAATCTATTCCCAGATAACCTGAGTATTTTTTCAAGCAATCTTGCTTTTCTAGTTTATAATTTCTATCACACAGCGGACCCTGATTAGCAAGCAACCGTCGTGATTATATTTGAAGTGGCTTTAAAAAAAAAAAATGAAACCACATGTGCATGCTGTGGAATCTAATAGCATGAAAGTTTCAGTTGAAGTTGTAAAGGGGTTTTTTCAGAGCCTTAGTGTTACTGTCCTGTGTAATGCGGGGTTTTATTTACCATGGTTAAGTTTGCCTGATGTCAAACACTGACTTTTTTGCCTAAGTCCGTCAGAGAAGTTTCAACTTCCATGTTACTTCAGCTTCCCCCTGTGTTGTATTTTAGGGGTGCAAGGGAAAAGCTCTCCAGTTGGGTAAAGGGGCATTAGATGAAGAATACATGTCTGTGTAAATGTTTGAAGTCTTCTATAAAAAGGTAGTATAAAGTTGGGTTGTCTTTTAAGTATCAACAGCTGTGGTACTTCTCTTTTATGCTGTGGTGCTGTCATGGGGCATCTGGCACCCTGTCTTATTGCAGCTATTTCTTGTCATCAAGGCTTTTTTTTTTTTTTTTAACATTTCAGAGTTCCTCCAGCCCCTGGAAGTGCAAATGATGTTATTTCATTGTAGAGAAGTGTTGCACTGAAGGGCATTACCCTTATCAGGGATTGCTGTTCTAATCTTTCTGCTGGAGGACACATGCACTGAAGGGCATTACCCTTATCAGGGATTCTAATCTAATTCTATCTAATCTTTCTGCTGGAGGACACGATCCCCAGAGCTTTGGTGGTACCACTCTGGGGAGCGATGCTGGAGCTGGTATCCCAAAATGTCTACTCATATTTCTTCAGGTTCTTCCCTTCTGTCCATACTTACAGCTTTCCTACGCCACTCTCTGAGAGGGAAGGCAAAAGGGCTCTTTGCTAATTATGGAACAGTTAAGAAGGTCTTTCCTAGCTGCTCTCGGCAGGGCGGGAGGAGCGGGTAGAAATGCTTGTGACAGGAAAAAAGCAGAGGCATAAATGGCATGTCATGAGAGATCTGTGGGAATTTGTGCTGTTCTGCTGACTCCCTGTCTGCAGTTATGGTGACAGACATTAGGCAGGAGGGACGAACACACCATGAGGATGCAGGGATGTACTTGCCACAAGGACACAGCTTCGTGTCTGAAGTACCCTGCGCTAGAAACAAAGTGCTCAGGTGTTGAGAGCAGTTTTGTTGGGAAGGATCTATACACATGGGGATCCAGCACTTAAGCAAGTTATGTGTAAAAAATTGTATGTACTAATGTTGTCACCTTACCGTGTTCCAAAGCACACTGCATGTCCTGGACTCCTTTTGAGGCGACTGAGCAGGCCTTGCATCCCAAATCTGTCATTGCAATGGGTGTACCTCAGCTTCCTGTTTCTAGCAAGACAGCTGACTCCACGCCGTGGAGCTCCTATATAAAAGCAAACTGCTCTAACTGTTTGTGCCAGTGCTGTTTGGCTTAGCAAGGCTTCCTGTTTCTAGCAAGACAGCTGACTCCATGCCGTGGAGCTCCTATATAAAAAGCAAAAACTGCTCTAACCATTTGTGCCAGTGCTGTTTGGCTTAGCAAATCCGTCACAGCAGCTGGGTGATGGAGGCAGGACGGTAGAGGGGTCTCTGCTTCAGTTGCACTGTGAAATCCCAGCCTTGTTTCTGATGAGGATGGCAGCTGGTGAGCGTGTATTTGCCATTCCCTCAGCCATGCTTACTTAGGCTGCTTTTTAAAATGTTTTGATTAATTCCATAAACAAGACAAATCTAATGTTACATTGAGAGCGGGGGAAAAAAGCTTTCAAAAACTATAGGTCCAGGCTGGATGAGACATTGAGCAACCTGGTCTAGTGGAAGGTGTCCCTGCTGATGGCAGGGGGGGTGGAACTACATGATCTTTAAGATCCCTTCCAACCCAAACCATTCTATGATTCTATGTATGGAGACACAGGGTGTTCAGTTTGCAAAACCTGCTACCGTCTGCAGCCTCAACGTTGGCATTTGAGGTCTCCTATTAGTTTGACTATACAAATGTCTCGGCTTCTGCCGAGTTGCTCATTTGCAGCTGACATACAGCCACTTAAAAGTAGTGACTGATTTCTGGCCGAGCTCCATGCTGGACTTTATAATAGCTCTTTGTATTTGTTTATTGAGCACAAATTATTTTATTATTGGGTGTAGCTCTTTATGAAATCTGTCTCCTGGAAATATTGCCAGTGGAAGGAAGTATAACTATATGATATTTACTTTACCATGTTGCTGTTGTAATCAGGCTGTTTGAGTCATACTAGTACATTTTGTGCCAGAGTAATATTTCAAGGTCATTGAGGAAGGACCACTCCTACCTTTGAAAAACACAGTGTAGCAAAGCATAAAGAATCTTGTGCTTGGGTTTTTTCACTTGTAATACACAATTGATGGCAGAATAGCTTCACTGGCAGAAGCTAGAGTTGTATATTTGACAGTTATGTTAGACCTAATAAAAAACGTTAAAAAATAAAGCCCAGTAACATTATGCTTGTGTGACCTGTACAAAGTGCTCCAGCACCTTCTGGAGTAATTTACAGTAGACGAAGAAAGAGGCAGAATACCCTCATCTGACTCAACTTCTTGAAATGTCCTGAAAGTGAGGTGGTTTTGGGACATGAGACACTTGTTAGTAGACCCCAAGAGCAAGGCTCTTCAACGCCTCAGAGCTGAGGATCTATATTTAATAGCAGCAGTGGTTGTATATTCTGTTCCTCATTGGTTTCCTGCTGTGCCTCCGGCATATCGGATTCCTGCCCTCACAAAAATGGAAGTTTAGATGTTCTCCTTTTCACTTCTCCCAGACAATTTGTCATGTATTTATGCTCTCAGTGCTAATACAATTTTATTAACATATGTAGAAACCATTTAAGCTTTTCAAATAACACCTGTGACATACGGATCCAATTATGTGATTGTGTAGTTAATGATCCTTTTAAATTTAAAACTCCCCATAAAAATTCGGTAGCAGCTTCAAGTATCTTCAAACTGTCATCCGGATGTGCCACAGAAAGTAGCATTATTCTGATGTAATGTAAATCCAGATTGTTCAGAGGGAATGATTAAATCTAGAAGTAATTTTGAGGAAATAAAGGCAGAATTCAAGACACAATCCTCAGACTTCTACTTTGTTCTTCTATTGCTACTCAAAATCCACACCTTCCTTCTGTAAAATGGCTGCAAGAAGCTAAAATGAAGCACCAGCTCCTGGACTCCTGTAACTTGTAGCGAGCATGCTTGGTGTTGTCCAGGCTGCTGGGGATGGGTCAGACCTGTGCCATGCTGCAGAGGCTGCTCTGTGCATACCCACAGGTGGCATCTGGGATCTCTGCATCCTGACATGCCGAGGGAACAACAATTCTTGCAGGGCCATGGGATCTTTGGAAATCCTATAAACAACTAAAGCCACAGAGACAAAATTTCTGGGGTGGAAGGTAGGTCCAGGGAAATGCGTATGCATGTATATAGATTTGAGAAGAAGGCATATGGGAACAGCTAGGAAATTTAATTCTTACCTTTGCAGCATGGGCTATTTTAAAAATAAAATGTATGTCATCTACTTGCCAGAAAAGTACAAATCCTAATACATGCAGTCTAAATAGCAGGACGCTGAAAGGGTAAGATCCATTAAAAAAAAATACAGAAAAATAAATGATTGAATCCTTTGGGAGGAAGGTGCTGACAACCCTTGCAAATAGGAGAATTCTGTCTTTATTGTCACTGACTGCAAAGGGAGATGAGAGTGCTGCTTGTCATCACAGCGGGGGCTGTATATTCAGCTGAAGAGTCTCCATTACCATGGTATTTTCAGCATCCCTCAATTTTAATCATGAGGCTTCGCTTTACAGATGGAGAAAGCTTCTTATTTCCTTTCCCCCTTTTTTTAACAGGTGGTAAAAGGATTTGCTGAAGATGTGAAAGATTTTGGCAACTGCAAAAATAGACTTTAATTCTCTCAGTTCCTGTCTGATATCCTAATTAAAAGAAATTAATGTCACCCCTCCTTCTGTGTTGTGAAATATATAGAGAAGTATAGCATATATTAGCTCAGCAGTAGATTTTTTTGACCTGCTACATGAAGAAGCACATATATACATTTAATCTGTCAGGATGGATGGTGATTCTGTGAGGAGACGGGGGGAAATAAAATGGCAAATAGAACCAGGATGTTTATCTTTGCAATTCAGAATAACCAAACTATCAGCTGCACAAAGCGTCTTTCAGAAAGGAACATCTTCTGTTACTGTTTCTATTAATCTAAAAGTCATTTAGATCAATAAGCTGCATTATGAAAGGGGGCATGTACATGCTCAAGCCCTTGTCTCTCCCTGACTTTTCCATCAGCACTGTTGCTCCTTTGTGTACAGGCTGCTGCTCTCTCTTTCTGGCCTCGGTATTTACATCTGTTTCATTTTCCTGCTTGTCACTAAGTTTCCTTCTGAAGAAAGTTTGTTCTTTTCACTGATGGCATTTGATGTTTTGGGTTGGGGTGACTCCTTCCTCCAAAAAGAAAGAGCTCTTTTCTTCCCCTTAGTGATCCTGTTTTGCTGTTTCAGTACAAAACAAGCCATTGCAGATGACTGCTGCTGTTCTGAGTGGAGGTGGCAGAAAGTGGCTTGCTCTTCCTCCTTCAGAAGAGAAGCCCAGGGAAGGGGGAGCTCTGATCTTCAGTTCTGCAGCCTCAGTGAGTGAGTCACTCACAGCAACCAGGTCTTAAAATGCTTACTTTGATTTTCTGCTACCCACTTTTGACAGCAAAACATAAATATTTAGTCACTGTTGCAAAACCAGGCACTGACATGAGACACCAAAAAAAAAAAAAAAGGCAAGCAAGTGTCTACGAATTGGCCAGGTCTCATTTCTTCTGGCAGTAACGTCTTACAGCCTGAAGGAGAAACAGCTGCATTCTGAGTCTTTGCATCTTGATTTCTAAAGAAAAAGAAGCCATAATATGGACTCTTATTCCAAGTATAAAGTATCTGATTTACAAAGAACTGTCCAAAAGCAAGGCCATCACAGATTTTCTAACAGGGTTTCCTTTTCCCAAAGATGTTGTTCCTCTGTGCCCAAGCCCAGGCACAGGAGGCAATTCTGCACTAACAACTTGCTTGATGCTTCCAAAATCCTAATCTGTCCAGAAATCACATTGTATTGATGCTAGTCCCAGTATTAGTCTTCAGAACGAAAAGGACAGCCTGTTGACCCACTAAGTAATGCATTGTGCACCTGCATAGGACAGCACCTCTCCTGCCCCGAACCTCTTGGCTGCAGCAGAAAGTTGCCAATGTTAAGGATAATAGTTCCTAAAAGGGTGATTTTCTTCCAGCTAGCAGACAAGAGAGTAGGACAACTTCACAGAGTCACAGAATCATAGGGGTTGGAAGGGACCTCAGGAGATCATCTAGTCCAACCCTCCTGCCAAAGCAGGTTCCCTA
>NW_010300118.1:0-6409 GCF_000700745.2 Antrostomus carolinensis | reverse complement strand
GTGTCCCTCTTGAACTGAGGAGCCCAGAACTGGACACAGTATTCCAGATGTGGCCTCACAAGGGCAGAGTAGATGGAGAGGAGAACCTCCCTCAACCTGCTGGCCACGCTCTCTTTAACGCACCCCAGGATACTGTTGGTCTTCCTGGCCACAGGGGCACACTGCTGGCTCATGACCAGCCTGCTGTCCACCAGCACACCCAGGTCCTTTTCCACAGAGCTCCTCTCCAGCAGGTCAGCCCCCAACCTGTACTGGTGCATGTGGTTATTCCTCCTCAGGTGAAGGACTCTGCACTTGCTCTTGTTGAACCTCATCAGGTTCCTTTCTGCTCAACTCTCCAGCGTGTCCAACCTGTTACAGCAGAACAAAAGTGATGACATGCAGTGGGAAGTTGGAGATATTTGTCTCTGGAAGCCTATTCTGCTTCCGATAGAAAGGGAGAAAGCAGAAAGAACGGAAGAAGCTGTCTCTAGACTTCAGTAATAGAAATGCAACTGTCTGCAGCTCTGGGACAAACTCAGGCGGTCGTTGCATCTCTGAAGCATTTGTGCTTAAAGCTTTCAGATAGCTGGATGATGCTGTGCCACGTCATGTTGGGTTTCCAAACTGCCGCTGAAGACCAAGAGCTCTTCTGTCGTTTGTGAGCAGGGAAACAAGTATGTTGAGCTGTGGTGAACTCAAATGCAGACCTCATTTTCTATATCTCACAGAACCACAAGGGAATGTCACGGGTAGGAGAGGCCATCTGATAACACCCACCACAGAAGTGCGGGGGTGGACAAAGGAAATTTCCTCGTCAGCTTGTGAATGTGATAAGGCTGCAAACAGGCAGGCATGCAAACACCAGCTACTTAGTAAAACACGGTTATTCTTAGTTTATCGATTATATCGGCTCAGGTGGTTGCTGCCTTTAGCACACCAAACTTGTCATCTTCCATTTTAGGTTTGTCTTTCTCTTCTCTGCATGACCCTGCATAAACCTCTTAGTTGTTCCTAATAAAAAAGGGCACGAGGGGTGTGTGTGTGGAATTTATCCTGTATTTTTTGTAACTTAGTCCCGTTCCAAAGCTCAGCTGAGGCTTTTCTGTAAGGAGGGAGTGCAGAAGGTCCTGGTCTGTCCTCTTCTCCCTTTCAGAGCCCTTTTTTGTCTATAGCCTGATCCTGTTGGAGCAAAGATGTAGTCTTTCCAAAACTCCCCCAAGTTCCTAGGTCCCTGCTCCACAGAGTGTTTGTTCATATGTCCCAGCATTTTGACTCTAAAGATGATCACAGGGCTATGGAAGAAATGCAGAGCTCAAGCAAATATTCATGCCCCATCATTGCAGGGAAGTGAGGTAATCTATGCTTTTCCTGCTCGGATAAAGCCTAGAGAGTTATTAAAGACTTATCCAGGTGAAGCATCTAATCTTGATTGAGAAGTATGGTATATGGGCTAAAGAGCATGGAAACCCCAAGAGGATGAGCAGGCAATGCTAAACATCCAGAACTGTTTCTGGCTGGACAAATTGGTTCAGAAGTATAATAAAAGAATTTCAGATGATGAAAGGGAATTCGATGTAGTGAAGACAGTTAATTTTCATTTATAATTTAAACTAAACAGCTTGCTTTTTTTCTTTATTTAAAAGAGCATGTAAAGCAAAAGAGGACATGTGCAGTGTTTCTTTCTTCTCTCCTACTAGTTTTCTTTCCAAAGAAAGAATACATACAAATATATATACATTTCTGTCTTTAAGTGTTCACTTGCTGCCTTTGGATGCTCACTGGCATGGAGCATGAATAGCATGAGAGCATTCAAAGGCAGCAAGTGAACACTTAAAGACAGAAAATTCTTTATTGTTCCTCTCCTCCTTCCTTCACAGTAGATGTTGAAATAAAAAGTGTTTGCAGGCTTGCAGCCCTGGGACCCAAGCCTTGGCCTGCAGCAGGGAGAGCAGATTTCACCTTCAGCTCCTGAGGTGCCAACAAACAATATTTAGCTTATCCCCCAACCCCACTTTTCCAGATTTCCTTTGTTTTAAGCAAATGCCTTTGATCCAAGGATGATAATGGAGAAATAGTGTTTTAAAACTAATTTAACAAAAATAGTGTAATAAAAGGTGTAGAAAGGGAAATCAACACTCCAGTGAAAGGGAAAATGTAAGTCAGTAACCATTTGAATTCCAGCAATTTTTTTAAAAAATCCATCTGTAACATGGAGCAACAGTCAACAAGAGGAACCTGGCAAGGCTTCCACCTCTGAAATAAGAACTTGTGGGTATTTTCAGAGAAGGAGACTGGATTTAGTGAATATGTAAGCTACAGCATTGGGATATATCTTCCTTGAGTGTAATTAAGAAACAATTAGTAGCCTTAGACTGTAGAGAAACCACTGGTCTCATTTAAGTTAAAACGAAGAGTGAGGCGAGGAAAGGAAAGAATCTCTCCAATGGCCCTTTGCTTGCTCTTATAGAAGTCCTGCATCTATGAAGTGCTTCAATCATATCTGGGTAAGCTTTGCTTTTACATAGCAC
This sequence comes from Antrostomus carolinensis, assembly GCF_000700745.2. Classification (NCBI taxonomy): domain Eukaryota; kingdom Metazoa; phylum Chordata; class Aves; order Caprimulgiformes; family Caprimulgidae; genus Antrostomus; species Antrostomus carolinensis. Next base: position 3,899 of record NW_010300118.1, on the reverse strand, counting down.
AGTGCATATCTTCATAGAGAAGGGATGCTTGTGTGGACCACCTGTTTCCTCTTCACACTCACAGTGTTTCTACGGAAAGCGCGTTGATTGCATGATAAGTAATATTAAATGCTAAGCAATCAAACATGACGTTGAAGTTGAAAAGAAGAGGCTGACTCTCTGATGACTACCACTAAGATAGAGACCACATATGGGTGGTACATCACAGTTTGAACATCACCCTGCCATCTCCGGCACCCAAACAACTTGGAAGATGTGGAGGGAGGCAGCAATGTGACCTTTATAAATAGCTGAGTTATGCTCGTTCATTTTTTTCTTTTCTTGTGGCTTGGCTATGGAGAAGCAAACACAGCCTGTGTGACTTTGAGAACTTCAACGGAAATGAAACAGGAAGCCAGATCCTCGCACAGCTCGTTGATCTGTGAAGATGGGCTGAGTCTGTAGAGACTCATTTTCTACTCCCAGTAAAAGTAGTCAGGGAGAAAAATCCAGCTGTGGGGATACTCTGGAGAGGAGATGCAGAGGCAACGTGGGAGAAAGGCAAGTAAGGACAGAGACCAGTTCACTGAGCAAGAAAAACAGAGCAGAGTTAACCACTCAAAGAGAAGTGTTGGTAAGTTCGTAGAGCTGCACTTTAAATTATGGCACCTAAATTTTCATCACCATCCTGAGCTCCTGTGCTGCAGATCATACTGCATGGGCACTGCTTTCACCTATGCATTGGACTATACCTGACCTTGGTAGTAGTCATAAATTATGATAAATAGGGAAATGGTTCCTGATTGTTAATAATGCATTGAAAAATGGAAGGGTGAAGCTCTCACCCGTTCTGGACCTAGGTTTCCTACTTTGGCTGGGTTGGATGCTGTTGCCTTTGTCTCAGCAGACATCTTTTGCTCTCCTTTTGAATTGTTTATGTTCTTTGGGATGTGGTTATAATCCTGCTGCTCCCCTGCAGATGGGAGCAAGAACACGGCACTTGTTTCTGTGGCTGATTTGTGGGTTTAAACCGGGACAGTTAAGATGTCTTCATACTTGGTTAGCGTGGCTTTCGGCATAAGCTTTTGCTGTAATTGCTGTGCAGTCTCGTGTGGGTGCAAGAGGAGGGAGGTAGGTACAGTCATGCCTGCAGCTTGGAGATGCCATGACCTGCAGAACAAACTGGAGTTTCATGTTATGGCCAAGTTCATAATGCTCCCCTACAGGAAGGAAATATCATCAGTATCTCTAAGCAGTAGGAGTTTGCCATCAGCACGTAGCCTTGTCCAAGTATCATAAAATATGTGCAAAATGTCATGACCAGGAAGCCTGGAGGAAGAGAATCAAAGTTAGGCTCACAGGAGCCTGGCCCCCGGGCCCCCTGGCCCCCACGGAGCTGCTGCCTGCTCAGGGGCCAAGCAGGGGAGACATTACTTCTGCAGGAACATGTTGAATGGATACTCTAGGTAAGGTCTTCTTTAGCCCCCAATATTGTTTTCCAAGATATTTTGGGGAAGTTCACCCTTTCTGAAGCTTTCTGAACTTTTGTAGCAGCACGTTTCCCCTTCTGCAGAGTCTGTAGCAGGAACTGCCTCCCAGTTAGCTGCTGTCCCCTTCTTGTAGCTCATCCTGGCTCAGACCTCTCCTTAGGATCATCCTAGCTCTGGTTCAGCTAACAGGGATGACATGAGCTCACCCTGACCAGTCCAATGCAGAGTGCAGGAGGCCTCTGCGTTACTTGGCTCAGGCTCACCAGAGCTGCCTGCATCCCAGACTGAGGAGGGGCTTGCAGAGGAGGTAGAAGCTGGCTGGTGCCAGTGACTTGCAAGGAGGACAGACAACATTCTCTTGCTGAAGCCCACAAATGGGAAATGGTAGTGGAGAGCTCCCCTAAGTGGCTGAGGAATGAGGTCCAGAAAGAGCTTAAGGAGGAAGAAAAGGCATATGGACAGTGTTTGTTAAAAAAATACCTCAAGAGGTATCAAGTAAGTGATGGCCAAGTGATTGATTGCCCCAGGACTCATTCCCAGCAAGAGCAGGTGTAGAAGGGCATAAGCTGTTCTCTAGATTGCACTGAAATGCTGAATAAATGCCCCAAGAAGAGAGCAGAGACCTGGGAAGTGGGAAGGGCTCACTGCTATGGGGGTTGATCTGCACGTGTTTCATGTCTCTTCCCTTAATGAGTCAGCAACCAGATAAACATTAACTTTCAGGCCTGTTGGCACAAGGAAATGACCTATTAAATCCCAAGCTTTTAACGCAGGTTAGGGATGGCAGAAAGAGGCAAATTTGGATTTGGCTGGAATGCTAAGCCATCAGGTGGCACTGACACTGGCCTGGCCAAGGTGAGAAGGAAGCTGGAAAGGGAAGCTGAAGCACGCAATTGCTTCAGGCAAGACGTGGCTCAGAAAAAAATCCCAGGTACCTCAGAGGCTTTGCAGGTGGATGCCGCGTGAGCTACAGCCCAACAGCATCTCTCTCAGATGCACCTCCCAAGTACAGCTACGTTGAGCCACAAACAGCGTGTCCAAACGGGAAGCACCGCCAGCTGGTCGATGCTGCAGAGGGGCACAGCGCTGGCACTTAGAAATAAATATTATTTTTTCCAAAATGGATTTTTTTATGGAGCTGCACACAGTGCTACACAGCCAACAGCTTTAGGCCTCTTAAGTCAACTATTTATTTTTGCTATTCTTAGCTGGTTTCTAAGCCTAGATTTTCTTTTATTTGGATAAGCGTGCTCATGGCTTTCTGTGAGTGCACCTAAGTGAGCACTTGGCACACTGATATTTAACAGGTTTTGTCTATTTTGTTCCTTGATTAACTGTGATAGATGGAGAAACAATCTGATATTCAAGCCAGACAGTACAAATCTCTTCACTGTTTCATGAAGAGTTGTTGATGTTCGATCTCCAACCATTTTAGTATCTTATGATATTTTAGGGGAAAAAAACCCAAACCAAACAACCCTGTAAGTCTGTCCTAGTTCTGTGCTGGACCAAACTGCTTACAACCCTGGAAAAGATTGAAGTCTGTGTCACTTGTTCAGAGCATTACAATTCCTTTCTGTTTTTCCTGCAAAGTCCCTAGGGAGATGGAAGAAAATAGTTCTTTAATGTGTAACCAGAAAAGAAATTACACCAGGCTACGCAAATTCTCTACATACAGCTGGGAGAAATTACACCTAGAAGACTGCTATAAGGGAAGGTACCTGGCAAGGGTGAATTTAGAGAGATCTTATCACTCTCTACAACTACCTGAAAGGAGGGTGTAGAGAGGTGGGTCTCGGTCTTTTCTCCCAGGAAACAAGCAATAGGATGAGAGGAAATGGCCTCAAGTTGCGCCAGGGGAGGTTTAGATTGGATATGAGGAAAAACTTCTTCACTGAAAGGTTAGTCAGTCATTGGAACAGGCAGCCCAGGGGGATAGTGGAGTCACCTTCCCTGGTGGTATTTAAAAGATGGGTGGACGAGGTGCTCAGGGACGTGGTTTAGAGGTGGAATTGGTAGTGTTATGTTTATGGATGGACTTGGTGATCTTAAAGGTCTTTTCCAGCCACTACGACTCTGTGATTCGGTAATTTCTTTCTGGATGAACGTATTTAATCTGGTTAATGAGTGAATTAGTGAGGAAATTAATATCTAACTATAGGAAAGAAACACCCCAACAACTTTGAAGTCACAAAGTTGTGTTTACGTTTCATGGCTGGATTGCAGACAGATGCTGATGACGCTGGTCTCCGTTAAGGGAAGTGCTGCTATAACATTTAAAATACCGTATCGTGACAGCACAGCACGCATTGTATCTAAGGGATGGAGGGGCTGCAGGGACCGCGGGAGGATGGAGCGCTCCAGTCTCTTATCCTGAGGAGAGGCTGAGAGATGGGTGACAAGGGTTCGCCTTCCTTCCCCTCAACGGGG
>NW_010300117.1:0-10496 GCF_000700745.2 Antrostomus carolinensis | reverse complement strand
GCCGGGGGGGGGAATACAGTCAAATTATTTCTCTCTCAATTTTAGCGGATTTTAATCCGTGCTCTGCGGTTGTTTTTAATGTTTAATTGCAGAGGTCACCGAGTCTTTTTCCCCCCCTTTAAGGTGGGACGCTGGTCAATCTCCCGTGTGCTCCAGGACTCCCGCCTCAAGAAATGCTGGTTTCTCTTGATCAGTATCTACCCACATAGAAATCATCATCAAAAACCTGGATTCTCACCATCAGGCTGTTCTTATCGATTCCAGACTGATCACACAGCATTAACACACCAAATCCCATCAAACAAGGGAACGTCCCTCCCCACCATACACCAGCAATACAATAACTACCTGTCTGTGGGATGCTTTCCACCCAGACATTAAATCCTCACTGTAAGCTCCAACCCCAGCCTAACACAGAACACTCACACCTTCAAACACACACGTGTACCTTTGTATTACGAGTTCCTGCCCGTGCCTTCTAAGCTTGAAGTGCTGGTCACTAATTAAACCTCCTTCTGCTCCAATTTTCTCAGACATCCATCCCAGATACACAAAAAACATTTCCTGAGCTTCATCAATCTGTAACTCGGCTTAAACTGGCTGTTCAGGAATAATCAAATTAATGTGGACTCTAATGAACTGCAAATCTCATCTCACGCACACGTCAAAGGAACAACAACAACAACAACAATACTGAAACAGGAGGCAGAATTTAAAAAAAAAATCTTCAAAGTTTAGACTAATTCTTTTTTGTATCGTATTTGTGAACAAAAATCTTTGCATTGGCGCTGCTTTAAGCTACGTAACACCACTTTGCTAGTGTTACCGTAATTTCACCATAGTCAAAAAGCAAATTAGATCCTTTGGGGGTTTCTGTCAATAATTAGATGTAGATTGAAGAATTTTTAAACATAAATTCATTCACTCGAGGAAAGCAAACTGACTTACCAAGATGGGAGTTCACTATTACTTAGCGCTGATGTTTCTGAGCCTTTGCACACTAATTACAGGTGTCTAAATTCTTATCTAAGGCAGAATAGTTTTTGCCCCACAAGCTACTAACACAGAACGATCTGACTGCTATTCTGATTGCTTTCCGATTGCTAACGTGAACACTGCTGCTCCTACAAATTACAAAACAACTTCAGGAATATCAATTTACCCCTCACACCTGCTCCTGTTTCACTGCGTTAATAAGTAAATAACTTAAGTAATGACTATTGCAAATAAGCAACATTTTCTCTTCTAGCTGAAAGAAACTTACACTGCTTTTCAGCTGTATTTTGGTGTGGGATTTGGGGGTTTTAATACACATGTAATGCTGGCTGGAATTATGACAAAGGGATTACAATTTTGCTGCTGGGAGGAGAAAAAAAAAAAAGGCCTAATTCTTTACTGTAGTCATCCATCCTGGCTTACAGAATACAGTAAGGAAATACCACATTGACATTTACAAAAACAACCCCAAACTTCTTTAGAACTGGCAGTTTAAGAATATGTGGAACCTCTGATACAGACACGAGACCTGACCATGTGGTACACAGCCAAGTTCCAAAGAATAATGATTAAATCCACAGGCACGATTTTCTTCTGTTCATTGTGGAACCTCTGATACAGACACGAGACCTGACCATGTGGTACACAGCCAAGTTCCAAAGAATAATGCAATTAAATCCACAGGCATGATTTTCTTCTGTTCATGATTAATTTTTTTCCCTACCCCCAAGGGAAACTAGCAGGACACCTCTGTAGTTATTAGAAGATATTCAAACCTCTATTACAGTATCAGTACGTGAATATAGGACAGATTTAGATGACAACATTTTACAACTCGGAAAAATACAATCTCCCTGAAAAATAAAAGTTATTAGAACACATTATCATCAAACCTGCTCATCCACGTCCTGTTTGCAACTCTGCAGCTGGTTTGAAGTGGGACTTTTTAGTAAAAGAGTTACTACATCTGTTTCCCCATTTGTAACTTGGCAGCTCCTAATACTTCTCTTCCTCATACAACTGAGGACACACAGAATCAAGTTCAGCTCTGGTGCAGAAGCAGAGACATCCAGTGGATGGATTAACTTTTCTGTTTGTAAAGTGCACGGTATAATTGGCATGTACCAAATGGAAAAATGGACTAAAAATGAGCCCTTTTGAAAGAGATACAGAGTGAGAGCAGAATGTCTTGCACTAAGGTTATGTATTTAACAGTTTTACATGAAATATTTTTATATATAAAAACTTTGTTAAGTGCTTTTCTCCAATTTAAAAATCTAAAGAATTCAAAAATAAGGCATTCAATATTTGAAAAAGTACAGATTTACAAAATGTGTATATTCTGTCATGAAAACTCCACACCAACATTATACACTTGGAAAAAAAAAAAAATACAAACAGGATATATTACAAATTTATGTAGCAATAACTTAGTTCATACCATGCAATAAAAAGTACGTTAATCGAGATACACAAGCTTTTAAGTTTCCTAAACTGGAGGGCTTAATTTTGGTTGCAAATGAGTTTGTTTGTTTGTTTGTTTTTCTGCAAATTCTTAGAACTGTGGCACTTGAAATTTCTGGTAGCCTTTCTATTGAGAGTTAAATTGTACATAATGATTATGAGGATGGAGAGTAACAAAGCAGCTGTTACGAATCATTCCAACTTTGTTCGACAATAGCTGAAACTCTTTTCTCATATTCACGTTTGTTCTCCTGATAGAGTTGTGCCGCCTGACTGTTTGCTGGACTGTTTGGATTAGGTTCATCAAGCAGAGACTGTAAAAAAAAAAAAGGGGGGGGGGGGAAACAAAACATGAGACAAACCAACACATTTTAAATCAGGGTGAAAAAAAAAAATCAACTTAACAGCTTTCAAATCATGTGTGTTTCAGGAGGCAGGTGTGACTCGTAAGAGCCCAACTGACAAAAACCAAACAGTTAAACTCATCGTTAGGCACCTGTAATTACACTACTGAACCTCAAATTACACATTTCATAAGCATTAGCACCGTGTACACTTCTAGATACACAAATCTAACAGATACAGCGTTTGTGCCAGTTAGCAGCATGATGCTAATTGATTATTTAGTAATTACTACTGTCATTCAGGACTAAAGAGGGGCTAAAGGTCCTCCTATAAAACTTTACTGTAGAAAAAAAACACAGTCCCACAGGAGAAAAGAAAATGTACATTTTTTGCTGTACTAGGCCATTTTTACTTATTCCAAGAAAAGCAGGTTTCAGCAGTATCATCTCCTTGAGGACTTCATAGGGCACAGCTTCATGATAAAGGTTAGTGTTTCAAACCCTAGGCCAATTTCTACATCTGATGTCCTATCCTGACTAAAAACAGTTAAAGAGGAATCCTAATCAGCAACTGTTTTCTGTAAAAATAAGAAATCTAATGGCAATTTTGTAGATCAAAATTAATAGTGACATAGGTCAGCACCTTAGTCTTTATTTGATCTAAAAATCTACTGCTTAGCTAACAAGTATGTGAAGTCCCCTTTGCTACAGATACCTGCTACCACATCACTGAGCTGTGGGTTCTGGAACAGAGACTAATGACAACATAATTATTTGCTAAAATAGAGGTAAAGTTACCTGAATTGAAGTTAAAATAGATGAAACATCATATGTTGGACTCCAGCGATTCTGAAGAATATCTAAACATATGCTACCATCCGCGTAAACTGTAAATACAACACAGATGTAATTTAGAAATGATGAAGATTTGTTTTATAGTCTGTTCATTACATACTGTGCAAGGCAGAGTTACTGTTCCAATTCAGTCTGGGGTTAAATTAATGCTTTAGGAAAGAGGATAGGAGTTGTGTTTTACAACCTGGAGTTTGACACCTTGTATTTTTGAAGGAGATGTATTACTGGAAGTAACAGAACACTTCAGAGGAAAAAAGGAAGGTTTAAACATTATGGCACTGGCACAGGAAATGGGAGACTCTTGTTTCTTGCTCCTCTTGTGTGACTGGCCCAGGTACACACAGAGAAGAGGCCTCCCAGGGCGCAGAGACATTTTATTTCAGGAGTGGAATGTGTTGCACCAGCCAAGGATCTCGCAGCCATCACACACTGAGCAGTGCGAGTTCTTGCCCTGTTTTCCACACACTCTACGCTCACTATGAGCCACACCAAGGCAGACAACAGAAAATGTTGGAAAGCGTGCCTGAAATCCTACTTCTGCCTGGGTACCTCTCAGTAGTCTTAACGGAGCCTGGATGAAACTGAGATTTGCCTCTCAAACTCCTACACTCATCCTTCTAGCTTCTTCATGCCAGTAAAAGCCAGCACGTTACAAGAACCCTGTCAGAGGCGTATCGGGCTGTGGACTGCGTGACAGATGGGTGGTCTAAAAACTCCCAGAACTGAAGCCAAGGTCACCTCTGTTCAGGGAGGGCTCAAGCTACAGGAAATGCTGGAATGGGCTTGTGCTTCAACCCTCAAATTGAATCTACGTTCCTTTGCTACAGAGGGGCCCAGAAAAGCAAAAGGCATGGTTTGTGTTTTCTGCACGCAAGAATAACTGGGTAAAACCTCCCAAGTGCTAGAGCAGGAACCACGGCACTTCCTCCTAAGGCTGCCCTGCTCACCAAGTTTGGGTCAGCCTCTTCCTCTGCCTTCCTCAGCTTCTCACCTTCTCCCTTGTGCTAGTACTGGTTGGTACAGTGACCCAAACACAGGCACGAACTTGGCTGAAATCTCTCCTGACAGAAATAAACAACATTTGGCTCGGTCGGTTCCCCACTCCCGTTCACCATGTGGCTGCACACACAGGATTGCTGCTAAATGGAAGGAGGCAGGAATCCTCAACCAGAATTGCCTCTTTAAACCAACCTAAGTGCAGCTGCTGCTGCAAATCCTCACAGGGTTTGCTACTGAGGTTATGTATTGATCCGAAAGAGACAGATAGTTGCTTCCTAATAGCTTCATAGCTCTTAATTTTTCATCAAGCAGTTGCTGTCCTAGACATCTACTTAGGAGATGGCAACGAAGAGGGATGGAAAGCTGTTAAGCATTCTGGAGCTTTGCAGAATACATGACCACACCGTAATATTTAATGGGTATTATGGCTAAATAAAAATGATTTACTCACCATTTGGATGGAACATTTTTGATAAAAACCTAACAGTCGGAGGCTTATTTGGATATTCTTCTGAAAATTCTATTACTAGTTTAAAAGTACCTGTCCAAACAAACATAAATACAATCAGATAACTAACAACAAAATAACACCTCCAGGAACATATACAACACACGTTAATTTATGTGTTTCCATGATCAATATTTCTTCTCACCATTATATAAACAAACAACACAGTCTGGTTTGGTTTTTTTTTTCATATATTTCAAGTGATAATGGAACTAGGGAACTACTACTTACTCTACTACTAAACCCAACAGCACCAGCTAGGTGGAAGCTTGGAGACTCACTGTATACATGTTGCAAAGGCAATTAGATCCAGCAATAATTATCCCACTGCCCTCCCTTTTTTCCGTGACCCAACATGCCAGTTCCATGGACTGCAGTGACTTTAAGATGTTTCATTAAGGCAGCACTGTGGTGCCAGCAAAGAAACATAGGAATTTCATAATCAGCCATCTCAAGTCTTTGGAGCTTATGACTGATTCACTGAAAACTTCTATTATGGATCAGTGAATAATTTACTGTAACTCCTCCAACCCAACACAGAGAAAAACCCATCTGCTGCCAATTACTGCAATAATACTATAATTATTAAACTCATTATTCCTCATATGCCTAAGGGAGGTTCATTACACACCAACTTTCATGTTTATGTACAAACTCAGTATTCCCTCCCCCTCACCGAGTTCTATATTCAGAACAATTGAAGATATTTTTCACCTGTTCTTCATTAGGAGAACAGAGATGAATCAAACATGCCCCAAAGATGAAACCAGAAAAGCACATTGGCTTGTTGAGCTTAGCTCTATGGAGATGTGAAAACACATCTGGCAGCATCAGACCAACTTCCCCCACTAAAAGCTCCAGTGTATCTGTAGAAACAAGTCTGATATAAGCCTTGCTTCATAACTCTCTAACTAACCATCAACCACTACAACAAGACACTGCTTACATCAAAATACATATTTTTTTTTAATAGCCAACAAGACTTTACTCCTTTGCTTGCTTGCTTAGTTTGTTCCAAGTTATATACAGATAACACCTACATTTTTTCAAAGCAGAACAATGTTAATATTGGCAATGTTTATAAGAATGACAGAGGATATAAAAGTTAGTGGCTTACCATCTTCAAAAGGTGTCCCTTCTGGCCTGGAAGATTTAAAAACAATAAACTCCAGTTAAAAGTGATCATTACCTACTTCTAAACAGGCACATTTATAACTTCTTCCTCACCCTCCCCAAGATATAGAGGCAATAAGTTAAATATTTAGAGAAGTATCCAGAGGCAACCTCTGAGAGCTTTGTCCTATCCAAGACACTTTCCCACAGTCAATCTGCTAGTCAAGAGATCGACCTTGTCATCATCCCAAACAACACACTCACCATTACGTGACTAGACTGGAATTAACGAGCAAGTTACTAACAAGCACACTTCACTTTTATGAAAGGATACTGAGCCAGTTCCTGTTCTCTAGGATATGTAAGGTAATTTCCTAGACAGAACCTGGACCTCCTTCTGCTGGGAGTGGATCCAATCACTGCTGATACATCTGGAGTTAACAGCTGAGGACACGCAGCTCTTACTTTAAAGAGGCAGCTGCTTTTTCATAACCCAACTTCTACACAGTCTAACCCATTTATTAAGCCACTGCCAAGCTTTATTCAACAAAAAAGATGAACAAATTTTAAATTTTTCTTTCCTATTCATTCTGTATTACTCTGAAAACAGATTTTTATCACAACAGCACTCTTGGTCATTTTTCAAAGCTTCCTGACTTTATGTACATAAAATAAGAGAATAATAATTGTAAAAGCAAAACCTAGGTTTTGTTATATTTAGCCCTCTGAAATACAGAATTTTATAGTGATCAAAAACTCTTACCCAAATATTACTGCATTCCATTGCATTATATTATTCTCAGATGGTGCACCACTGACACCCACAGGAGGATCTTCTTGCAATCTAAGAATTACACAAACAGAATGACAAGCCTTAGATAAATTAAATACTTCCACCTGCAAGAATAATTTAACAACAATATCCAGATTTTGTAAATGTTTCTTATTCCAAATCAGAGAATACACAAAAAATTACACACAGATTATCAATAACCCAAAAAACAAACCTCCAAGCTGACACACACCAAGATTTTCACCAACACACCACAACAGCCCGACAGATTAAGCGTGCAGGGAAGAGAAGCATTAACTGTAAGAATAATTTAAAGCACCAGGTACAGCTGGGATTTACAGTACACTGTGAACTCAAAGAGCAACTGCTGCTACAACCAAGAGGAGAACAAACTGCAGCCATAAAGAGGAGCTGAAACCCAGGCAGTGACACACACACAGAGCACATTTGTGGGGACTCGGGGCTGTCAGGGGAGCTCTCCCCGCGTTCCCCGAGCCGTGCACGCAATGGAGCTAAATTTGGTATAAGCCTATTTTGACTGGCAAGCTGATTGCTTCCAAAAGGGAACAGGGGGGAAAAACCTGTGCCCTGCTCAGTCTTACCAGTTCAACAAATGTGTTTATCTCTAAAGTAATCGTGGTAGCATGTTAAAACTCTTTTTAGTTCCTTAATCCTTGGACTAAGGAAAAGCACATTACTCCCTGAAAGCCACCTAAACCTGGACCATACAGAATATATATATCAAGACCAAAGAAGAGGATGGAGATACCCTCCTCCTGCTCATCCTTCCCTATACTTATGTTTCTGCTTACTGTATGTGGTGCTTTAAATTATTCTTACAGTTAATGCTTCACTCCCCACACACTTAATCCGTTGGGCTGTTGTAGTGTGTTGGTGTAATACACGAGAAAATCTTGATGTGTGCCAGCTTGGAGGTTTGTCTTTTGGATTACTGATAATCTGTGTGTATTTTTTGGTATATTCTCTGATTTGGAAGATCACCCCAGACCCTGAACTATGTAAAGTAATCACCTGATGAGCAATTTGCCCTATCAATCCCCTTCAGTGACAGCTCCTACCCACCCCGCCTAGTCATGCAATAAAGAAAATGAAGTGACTGCCCTGGCTTCAAAAGTGACTCTTTAGCATTAACAGGAGGTCTGACCACATCACAGTATTGTTGGGAGCAAGTCACCACCAAAAGCCCTACAGACCAAGGGACAAACGCCAACTTCATGCAGATTTATTCAGAGCTGACCAGTCCGTTCCCCTGCACGGGCACTGCCTCAGTCTGTGATAAAACTGCACGCGTCGGTGGATGTCCAGTGGATGCGTCCAGTTCTGGAGCCCCCAACACAAGAAAGACCTGGACCAGTTAGAACAAGTCCAGAGGAGGCCACCAGGATGATGTGAGGGCTGGAGCAGCTCTGCTGTGAGGACAGGCTGAGAGAGTTGGGGCTGTTCAGCCTGGAGAAGAGAAGGCTCCAGGGAGACCTTATAGCAGCTTCCAATACCTGAAGGGGGCCTACAAGAAAGCTGGGGAGGGACTTTTCATAAGGGCAGTTAATGACAAAACAAGGGGAAATGGGTTTAAGCTGAAAGAGGAGAGGTTTAGATTAGATATTAGGAAGAAGTTCTTCACTGTGAGGGTGGTCAGACACTGGAACAGGTTGCCCAAGGAAGTTGTGGATGCTCCTCCCTGGAAGGGTTGAAGGACGGGCTGGATGAGGCTTTGAGCAACCTGGTCTAGTGGAAGGTGTCCCTGCTGCTGGCAGGGGGGGTGGGACTGGATGATCTTTAAGGGCCCTTCCAATCCAAACCATTCTATGGTTCTATGTGGAGCGAAGACGTTGCCCTCCAGAGACAGCCCAGAAGCAGGGATGGCTCCGTTGGCGGCTCACATCTCCTCTGAACTCCGTGTTTACATCCTCACTCTCCCAGTACACACAGTTTAGTATCAACAGCATAAACCACCTACTATTTTGGTCAGGGAGAGCAGGAACAGGACAACTTCCTACGTGAGAGCCAGGCTGCATGCCAGTAATAATGCCTGACAAATGCATCTGAAGGATGGCTTTGGTTTTTAGATCCATTTAAAAGCTCACGTGCACCCTTGCTGTCAAAGGGTCCAACTGCAGAAAGGTTGTGGCAAGGACTGGAAATTAAAACTGATCCAAACAGGGCCTGGAAATCTTAAACAGCTAAGGAAAAGGTAATATTTGTAGCCTCTTTTCCAACAGGAAAAAAAAACCAAACCAAAAACGAACTTATTTTTCTGTGGGTTTAGTCAAACAAATTAGATGAGACACAAAATCTGTTGAGCTGTTCTCTCTTCACTGCTCTTGACAATCACAGTCTGCAAAAGGAGTTTATATTTAACAAAGTGAATCAGAGTTCACAGCACACACTCTGCTTTTTCAGTGTGAGGTACAAGTAACATAAGGCTAAACAAAAATATAACTTATGGCAGGGAAGAGAAAAGTAAAAAAAACCTGACATAAAAAAATTGCATGAGTTTGGGGTATTAAAGTTGTTGTACAATTGCTAAATAAATTTTATTTACTTTGGGTTTATTTGGTCATACTTTTCCACAGCTTTAAAATCTTCTCTCCACCTTAAATTTCAAAATTTTTAAACCAGTCCTTTTAAGATTATAAAACCATAAAAAGCACGTCTGATTGCAATCCTGAAAAACCACTTAGTTCCTCACCCTGACAAAAAAAAAAACCCAATCACTGGTTCATGTCATCTGTGTAACCAAATACAATTAAAAAAAAAAGACTGAATATCCTGTTTTGATTTGAACAGGAATCAAGTTAACACCCGCTTTGCAAACACCAACACTCACATACAACAGTAGGGGTAGGCTCCACATCTCAAAAACATCCAACTTTGGGTAAATTCATAAATGAGGTGTTTACCACTGTAGATGCCATCATGTAAAGCGACTACAATACATGTCAACTGTTTACTGATGTATTTTCAGGTACTGGTATAACATAGCTACGCTAAAAAAAGAGACACTATCAAAGCTGACTCACCTCCAACAACTCAGGAGTCCAGAGAAACCATCCGACACCGTAAAGCTTACAAAAGAACCCCCCCACCTTCTTCCACACTCTCTGTTTTAAAGTGTGTTTACATGTCAGGGGGGAAATAAATTATTCTAGAGTCTGTGGTTCAGTCATTAACATTTAAAAGAGCGCGACTAATAACTGCTTCTTTAGCAGCTTGTATATATTACACAGGGAGAGTCCTCGTGATTGAAAACCTTAAGAGGGAATAGCACGGATGTAAAAAAAATTAAAGGGCATTTTGGTTTTTTTTTTAATTACATACAGACAAATTTAAGTGTTTGTTAATTTTTTGTGCTTCATGTTTTGGAGTTCCATCCCGAATTGTACTTATTTTCAGAGACAGGCAG
>NW_010300116.1:0-23748 GCF_000700745.2 Antrostomus carolinensis | reverse complement strand
CAAACCTATTGCAAAGGGGCACCTGAGGGGGTATAGTAGATAGGGAAGGAGGTCGCCCATGACGCCGAACTGGGACTTACTTCCAACCCTCCTCATCTTTTTGGTCCCCTGCCTCTGTCTGGCAGCAACAGGGCAGGGGCTGCCTCAGGTCTCTCCCCTCTGCCTGAGAGGGTGGGGCGACCATCATCTTTTTGGGGGTATCCCCCTGGGGTTTTCCTGGCGTTCACGCCAGGCAGTTAGTCCACCAATCAATCTCCTTCTCACACTCCCTGATGGTCCTCAGTCTCTCGACCTCCTCCTTAAGTTTCACCATCATGCTGATCAGATCACCCACCTGCTCACACCTCAGGCAGGTGGGATGCCTCCCTCCCTCTCCCGGCAGCAGCAGGCTCTTGCACTCCCTGCAGCCAGGGACCTGAACAGCCACTGTTTGGGGCAGGCCCTCCATCTGGGTCGCCACAGTCTTTTTGCAACAAGATCTCTGTCTGGAGGAGTCCATAGTCAGATGCAGCCTGAGACACTGCCAATAGGAGAAAAAGTCGACAAGCAAGAATTTTCATGTAGAAAATTGATATACTATATATGATACATTTTTATTTAAAATCACAAATATTTAGTTTAACTCTTTTTTTTTTCAATGCTACTGCATGATCTCAGCTCCATCTTGTAGCAAACCTTTATTTCCAAAATAACCACCAAGGTACCAAATGTGAGTGCCAATGGCAAAGGTTTGAGATAATGTCAAGCAGTTGTATATGATTTCTTAGATTGGAAAATATTGCATCTTTTCTTGGGTAAGAGTATGCCTATGATTTATATTTAGGTCCATGTATACACTCTGTATGGCATATATATGCATATATGGTGCTTATGTAAGTGCATACATAATGTATGTGCTCAATTCTGCTGTATTGCAATAAGATCAGGGAGAAAAAGAATCTTCCTTTTATCACTGACCATTGAAATAGCAAGTTCAAAATTCTGTCCTATCTGGAAAGAGTAATAATAATGAACATAAACAACAGACTGTAACAAAACATAAATATAAAACTTTAAAAAATTTTGTTTCTTTCTTTTTCTTTCTTCTTTCTGTATGCTATGTAGAATAAGAATCTTACTCTAAATTTTTCAGCATTTCAGCCAGTTGGGATTAGCAGCATCAGTCTGGTGAGTCAATGGTAGGAATGAACAGAATAATGGAAATTTAAACTGTAAATACATCAGATACAGGTTCATGGGTAGAAAGTGTGTAATATTTTCTGATGAATTGTGAACTGACTTTGAGGTACTGCCTTGTTTTTAATAGGCCTGTAATAGAAGTCTTTCTTGTACAGATTTACATATCAGATTCATATGGATTAAATCTGAAATCATTTATCTGCATCAAATGAAAAATGAAATAGAGTAATCTTTGGAAGAAACTGTGTATGTTCATGTATAAAACATTTTTGTAGTTTTTCATTCTGTTTGTCATTCAGAATTAATTTTCTAGATTTTTTGCTTTTCTATGAATGGGAAAGTTTTCAAAATAGGTGTCATTTAGTGGTGCATCAAAAAGATGGCCAAATTGTGAATCTAAGGCTTGCTACACCATCAGGGTATTGCTTTGCTAAATTAAGCCCATATACCATTTAAACAGGAATTAATATCTTCAGAACTAGGGTTTCTTAATATCTTTTTGTGGACAAGCATATCAGCTTTGCTTAGCTGTAGACTATATATTAGCTATAAGGAAAGGCTTCCCCATACACCATGCTCCACAGTGCTGGCTGTTGAATATTTGCTATATTAATACATATTTATATTCTGGATTTTAGGCAGTGATTGTAAAGTCAGAGAGATTTAGTGCCTGAAATAGTTTATAGCCTCAGAGGAAAGTGTCAGTATAAAAATAATAATTTTGTTTTAGTTCTTCACACACTGTATCCTTTTTTTTTTTTCCTTGTGAAATCAAACCTGAGATAAAATAAGAAAAACAATCACAATCTTTTTGAATTTATATCCATTCTGTTCCAAATCTCCATGTTAATGGGGAACACAAGAACAGAGATGCACAAGTTTTGGACTTGTAAAATATATTTTGCAATATTTCTCTACTACACTATAGATAAATATAACAAGATGTAACTGAGAATGACACAATGAATATTCACCATCGTATGATCGTCACTTTTAATTTAAAAGTCATTGTAGTCCTGCATAGTTTAACTCTGTTACTCTTGACTTGTTAAAGTTTTGTGATGATGCTTCATTTTGCCAAGTGGACTGAAATACATGTTTCTACTTAGGTAATGTATACTGAAATATAGCATCATATGGGACCCTCTTCTTCAATGGTGGGGACTGAAAATGTTTTAAAAATTATATCCAATGTCACTACAATAACAAAGCTAGCCTAAACTGGTATGAATGTTCACTTGTCTTTGCATTCCTTCATCTGACCACTCACTAGGAACTGAAGTTGGCCTACTATCAACCTTGCAGTCACAAGTACACTTCTGTGCAGTCTGGAGAAAAAGAAAGAGCACTCAGGGTTATCCATCTGAACTCTCAGTAGCTAGTTACAGTAAAATTGACATGCTCAAGGCAAGTCTGCTCCTGAAAGCAAAAAGGAACTGCGTAATTGTTGCTGAATTGGAGAAATCTAATTATATGCAAAAGGAAAAAGGATGGAAACTAAGACAGTAGTAAGTCCTACCTGCACTGATCTCAAACAACACATCTTGAACTGGTTTAAACCTTAGTTTCAACGGCACTAAGTTATTTGGGTCAGTTTAAATTCAGGATGCCCTGGAGACAATCATGACTCTTGATGGAAATTGTTATGAATAATGGGGCTATTTGACTATAAATAGAAAATATGTTCCCTGTTAAATCACTGTCACCCCAGGCAAGAATATTATTCTCCTAGCTCTTTACTCTCACCTCCTCCCTTCCCACCTTATCTATTCACTCCAAGAGCTACTCTGTCTTTACCACATTTAATAGCACCCCTGATGGCTACAAGTTGCATTGCAAGAAGTACAAATTGCTTTTCATAGTCCTTTTGCCTTTTTCCCTTTTGGACTTAGACTTTGGCTAAGACAAATGAGGCAGCTGGATAATTAATATACTTTTCTTTCTTTCTTTCTTTATTTCTTTCTTTCTTTCTTTCTTTCTTTCTTTCTTTCTATTTCTTTCTTGCTCTTTCTTTCTTTCTTTCTTGCTCTTTCTTTCTTTCTTTCTTTCTTTCTTTCTTTCTCTCTTTCTCTTTTTCTCTCTTTCTCTCTTTCTCTCTTTCTCTCTCTCTCTTTTTTTTTTTTTTTTCACCACATAATCATCCCTACTCAAAAGGCAAGGGGAGAAAGGCATACTGAGAAACAGCCACCCCGTACATAATGCCTGTTCTCTGACACAGTCCCCCCATAGTCATTTAGAAGTACTACTTTGGATGTGCTCTACTATATGTTCCTTATCTGTGACCCCAAAAGTAAGATATGCCAATAGATTACAGTATGTTCTATTTATTTCTCCTTTACTATGTAATTCACACCCCTCCAAGGTCAACATGGAACAAAATATGGAAATTCCTGGTGACCTTTTTGAGGACTCAGTGAGGACTGATAACTAAAGGATGTGTTGATTCTTCATGCATTGCATAACTGGAACACATAGGAAGAAGCAGTAAACTCTTCCGAGACTATTTATTAACTGTGGTTACTTGAAATTTTAGAAATTGTAACAAGTTCACTTCCCAGACCACCTACCATTGCCATTGGGCAATGCATAATGGGATGAAATCTAACAAGTCATGATGCCAGATTCTGCACCTGGGACAGAGTAACACTGGGCACAAGTATAAACTGGGAGAGGAGTGGTTGGAGAGCAGCTCTGCAGAAAGGGATCTGGAGGTGCTGGCTGACAGCGGGCTCAATACGAGTCAGCAGTGTGCCCTGGCAGCCCAGAGGGCAAACTGCATCCTGGGGAGCATCAAGCACAGCACAACCAGCCAGTCAAAAGAGGTGATTATCCTGCTGTATTCAGCGCTGGTGCAGCCTCACCTGGAGTATTGGCTCCACAATTTAAGATCATTGTAGGTCCCTTTCAACTGAAATAGTCTATTCTACCTCAAACCACAGAGGTTGAATACCACATGTAAAACACTCTTTGGTCTATTGATACTGAATAGGCTAAAAATAGTGGTAGGGTCAAATTACTTTATAACTATTTCAAAACAGTTCAGTAAATACTGTGGCCAAGGTATTTGTACAATTATTAATATAGGACCTAGACTGATTAATATTCTTGATTATGAAGTAGGAAGCACAAGTTTAGGAGGCAAATTTGCCTTTCACAAAGTCTGAAAATCAAAAGAAAGTTGCATCTGAAATACATGAATTAATGCCAAAGAAATATTTAATTCTAATAAACCTGGGTTAGAAATCTAACTTTCATAAAACACAGAAAAGAACTGGAAAATAATGTAAGATGTGTCACAGTACAATAGTTGTAGTACAGTAACATCATCTTCATTTGTGTCTTTCCATCTTAATCCTATCATTTTTAAAAATTATATTAATTATTCTAGTATGAGTGCAGAATTAAAAACTTTTATAGACTTGACCCTGTGCATCACTTTCAATGCTGACACTAGCTACAGAATCTGTGGATTATTCATATGTGATAATATCAAGAAGAGCTTTGACTGGATATAGAAGGGCAAATTCAGATTTCAAAAGCATTTGTCGCCAGGACAGTCAAGCTTATCAAACCTGTTAGAACAGCACATTGAGAAACTGCTTTACTTTAAGAAGAACCACATCCAAGAAAAAAAAATTGTCATGAAAATATTTCATCTGGAAACTACATAATTATAAATGATAGGATAAACTCTCCTCATTTCTGAAAGCACATTATGTTACATTACTTTTTGAAAGACATTATTTTTCTGCACAGTTATACTGAATAAAAGAGCAAGAACATTTAGTTTTCATGCTTCCAAATTAAGAATCAGAAAGACATGAAAAGACTCTGTCAACTAAGCACATAGTTTTAGTTGAGACTGTTTCCACACTTTCAATCAAACATTTCTTTTACAAACATCAGCATAGCTCCATACATCATGAAGACATCTACTGCCAAGTGTTTCTGCTTTCATGTTTATTTCTTTGTGTCAACAAAAGGAAATACTTGGAAAATTGAAATGCTGTTAACTATGTCCTCAAAGTTCTGCAACTATATATGTATGTAAATTTTGTTGCTAAATACAACTTTTTCATATTATTACTATTAATATTATAGTAGTACTTAGAAATCCAGATCAAGTGCCAGCAGTGGAAAATAACTGTCTACATGCAAAGAATTCACAGAATATAGGGTAAGAGTTAAAGCTGAGCATTTTCATGTTCCACTATACAACTGTCTATAAGGCCACAGTATAAGCCTTTTGTTATTTATACTGCTCTTTCAACAAGAAACTACCTACTGTAGGTGGCACCTGTTTCACTTGAGTCCAGCCATCTGAAAATCACATGTCCAGCATAAGCTACTGATCTAGGATACTTCTCTTGTCAGTGGGACAGCAATACACTTCCAGAGAATGATTTTTCACATCCCTAGGTGGTGAAAATGAGCAATATCCTGGACATTACCCTCTCCAAGTGACTGGAATCTTTTTCCTGATGCAAAACATTTTTCCAGAGTCTCATTATATGACAGGCTGAGTACAGACAGAATCTGTACAAAAGACTCATAGAAATATATGCTGAACTAAGTCTTAAATTATTAAAAATAGACAAACTTAATACCATAGAGGTCCACCTCTGAATTTTTTATGGAAATAATCCTATTAGCTTTGATTTGTGTTTGCTTCACAGAGTGCCGTAATTCTACTGTCAAAACTTCTAGTTGTGTCCAATTCTCTGTAGTAAAAAATTGAAAGATTATTTTTAGAAGGGAATTACAAAAAAGTTAAATCGATCTAGAACATGAGTGTGTTATTTTATTTTTTAGAGCTACAAAAATTAAAAAAGTTCTAATACTTAAGTAAGCAACTACACTTATAAGAGAATTACAGTGAAATAAATAAGTGCATTCTATTTTGAGAGGGATAACTCAACACCCATATTTTCCTCATTAGGATTTCAGTTATGGTAATATAGAAATGGACAACATCTACAAATAATCAGCAGGGGTTTGTTTACAAGCGTTTGGAAGACTAAGTTCCTTGTGGGGTTTGTCCTAAATAGGTAGTCTTTTTAGCACACACAGCAAGAGTATTTTCCTTTTGGAACTATGTCTTGATGCATGTATTTTTGGTCAGGTTCACTGCAGCATTAGCTTCAATTCAGCGATTGTGCACAAGCCTAGACATGAGGTATGACACTTGAACCCTACATTAACCGTGTGCATGTTAAAAAAGATTACCCTTATGATGTCCATAAGAGGGTCATATAGTATATGTAACAATAATGATTTCCTTGTTTAAAAAAAGGGAAAGCTGCCTTTGCAACCACGTTATCCTTATGATTCATTATTAAGCACTACCTTGTAAAATTAAAATTCAGTGAAAATGTCTTTCAAGTACAGAGTTCTTAACTTGTGTTATTTCTGTTACTTATGTTTAAAAAGGTCTTTTTTCCTTTTCTTCTCTTCATAGGAAATGATCTGTTTCTAGTTGCAGTGCATGAACTGGGACATGCTCTGGGCTTGGAGCACTCTAATGATCCCACTGCAATCATGGCTCCGTTTTACCAATATATGGAAACTGACAACTTCAAACTACCTAATGATGATTTACAAGGCATCCAGAAGATATATGGTATGTTATGTTCTAATTAAGCAACATAATTTTTTTGCTTGGGAATACATTTGTGGTCCTCTTGTCCCTGCCATTTCTCCAAAAGATTTTGTTAGTGTTGCCTGCCAGTTATTATGCCAAAAGTCTTATTGTGAGTAGGCCAAAGATTTTTATTTTTTTTTTTTTACTTTGTTTCTTACTGTTCACAGCTTGCATTCAAATTTTGACTCAGCTGGAACTGGAATTTTAAATGTTTTAAAAAGCCACAAAGAAAATATCTGGAAAAAGATCCCAATCTATGAAAATTTTAAGAAATGCAGATCTTTAACCATAACAAGCTTATTTCCTCAGTAGTCCTAGCTCATGTAACTGGATTAATTGATTCTAAGTTTATCAGTTATAATTCTAAACAGTTCCCTGGGTGTACAAAATTTGTGGTCCCAGGAAAAACCTTTTTTCCTTAAAAATATATTTTATTTTTCTCTCCTATAGTAAAAAAATTGAGGTATCTGTATGTTAATGCTATGTATCCAGTACATAGCATTTGGAATTGCCTTGTTTAACATTCCCCAATTAATTCTTATTGGATTCAATTTTGTGCTCAGAATTATTTTCAGTGTGAAAGTTTAACTGTCAGGTTTATATTGATTATCAGGCCCATTCCTTGTTTATCTTTGCTGTTAGAAAGGACAACTATGATCTTGTAGAATTACTGTACTGCTAACCAGAACTCTGCAGCCTCCATGGTGTTTTATATTAACAAGCTTTTAAAAATATTGAAATATTGTATTGACAAGCATAGATATATATTTTCATAAAGCATAAATAGCAATTTCAAAATGATTGTCTGATCAAGTTTGGTTTGGTTTGGTTTTTTTCCTGGGTGATTAGCTGGAAGGAGGGTTGTGTCTCATGACCTCATAAGTTGGTAGTCTAGACTTCAGGGCTATACAAGAAGACTTTGCTAAAAACTAACTGCTAAGTTCTAACAGCTGTGGGGTATACATTAGGAGACACATATAACCCCTGGGAAGTAATATCTGACATCACCACCAAATGACATATGAAAACTTTGGTTTGGGCTTAAAAAATTTCCAACATGTGCTACTGCAAACTGATTCCTTTGCTCCCTTTAAAATCAAGAGTTGAACTAGAATCATATGCCTCAATAAAAATGTCATGCCTATTAAAATAATTACTTTGGTCTGCAGTATTCCTTGAAACACCATTATTAACTGAAAATTATAATGTCACAAGCCTTGAAATTGTGAATGAAATAAATACCTTATTCCATTGTATGACAACCATTTGGCAAGTTTAATATTTCCTTACATAGTCCATCTTGTTCTTTAAAAAGTGTACTTTTTTTGAAAAAGTATCATAAATTCAAATGCCATTTACGCAGTTTTAGAGTTATCTTACTATTCAAAAGTCTTTCTGAAGCTGGTCATGCAAATTATGTTTATTTTTTAAAGTCAAAATTGATTATGTATTTAAATAACTTGGAGAGTGGCCTAAATAGAACAAGTAAAATTAAAGTGTTCATCTGGATTCCAGGAATTTTACTGATCCAACTGAAACTTCTTATATTTTTGTACACGGATAATATAAGTGAATCTAGCAATACATGTGAAAATGGAATGGCATTTTCATTACACCCATTGCATGTCATTCATTATGCCATTAGGGCTATGAGCAGCATCTGTCCAGGATGGCCTTTTGACTTTCAGATAGAGAAATCATGAGTGGGATAGTTATTTCACCTGTCATCAAACTCTGTATATTATGGCAGAAAATATATTTGAAAAAGGAAAAATGTTTTAAAACCACTGTACAGAGTTTTAATTTTTCACTTTAGTTGTTTTTAATACATTTATACTCAGAACAATTATTTTAATTACCAGATATCTTGCTTTGTAAGACTCACTGGAAAATAAAACTTAAAATAAGAAGTAATTAATTTCGGAATACTGAAGAAAATATTCGAATTATGGTTTTTGTTTATGTGGATGCCTAAGATTTGAAGTCCAGTTTCAAGAGCTTCTATACATAGCAAGGGGTATTGGGGCAAGCTGGGAATGTCCTGTCACTAATGCACATGACATTACTTGGCCTACAAATTGGGTCAGTAGGAAATACCAGGTATGCCACATATATGCGTATGTGAATTGATGGGTGGAGGTTACAAATACGTGTTGAAAACCCATTAAATGCTGACTATCTTATTAAGAACAGTTTTTTTTTTGTTTTCCTTCGTTTTGTACAATAGGCAATGATTATTTTCTTACTCAGTTGGCAAAATATATGCTATGAATTATTTCTCATCTGAAATGATAGTGGACTATGTATCCTTTGCAGGAAGAAAGATTCTGGATAGTGAAAAGTAATTATTTTCTTCATTCATGACTTTATTTTATGGTAGTCATTCATTATACCCTTTAACAACATGGGAAAGTTACATTCAGTCACTTTTTCCATTCCCCTTTCACTATAGGATTTACAGTGCTTACAACAGATTTTTGTTGTGTATTTTTTCTTTGAGTGCAACTGGTGGGCATGTAAATTACATCCTGCTGCTATTTTTAAAGGTCCACCTGACAGGATCCCACCACCAACAAGACCTCTGCCAACAGTGCCCCCACATCGTTCAGTCCCTCCAGTAGACCCACGGAAGAATGACAGGCAACCTAAACCTCCCCGGCCACCCACTGGTGACAAACCTTCCTATCCTGGAGCCAAGCCTAACATCTGTGATGGGAACTTCAACACTCTGGCTATTCTTCGCCGGGAAATGTTTGTTTTCAAGGTAGGAGGCTGTGGTTTTTTCAATGTTACATCAAGTGTCTACATTTATACTTTATTTTTTTTTTTAAGCAAACTCATTCATCATGACTCCACTTTCCCAGCCTGTTCACAGTTAGAAAGTTCAAGAAAGAAATTTGAAAAATAAACATACACATGGCTTAAGCATCTAGTAGAGGACTGCTGTAATGTTCTATTTTGGGAAAATACTAATGTCAGCAGAAACTGTAGTGCCTCAAAATATAAGGGTAAATAAATGCCGCATGTTATGTAGAGATAAAAAGTGTAAATCAACTAATGAATAATAGGAATGATTTTGTTGGGAATACAGCCACATCCAGACATATAGTAGATATTGTGTCTTCAACACTTTCCCCACCCCCCACCCCCTACCTCCATGGAACTATAATTTTAACTTTACAATTAGATCTGTCATTTACAAAGGAAGTTGTGTTCACAACATTGTGTTGTGATTGCATTGAAACCACAATATCTAAGTACAGGTCTTTGACACAAAAATCTTATTGCAAATGTGTCATTGTTTATTAACCTTCTTGCTCTGAGCTGATAAATGTAGTATCTGCAACAAATCAAAATAAACAAACTGAACTGAAAGACAACTTTTGATAGAAGGACTTTGCTAAGACTCGTGGACTTCAAAGCTGTCTTAGGAGGATGATCTGCAGTGTGGTTTCCAGAGGGCATTGAATGTTGAAGAATAATTACAGAATCATTATTATTCAGTCTCTTAGATCTTAAACAAATTTGCTGACAGGTACTGCTGTGCAAATGTTGCAGAAACAAGCAACAGGATAATCTATTATTCTGAACTACCGGTGTGTAAAATTTACTTAAGCAACAGGAAGTGTGGGATCTTTGTTTTGTAAATATATGATATGATCCTTTTTAACTTCAACATTATAGGTTGAGAAGAAGGGCTTTTCACATGAATAGATAGCACTTTTCCCTTCAGCAATAGTGTAAGTATAAGACAAGTGCAAGAAATTTGTCCCAAAATATGACACTCCCAGTTCAATGACTTTTCTTGTCCTTTCTGATAGGACCCATTTCTCCCTTATATGTTTTCTTTTTGTCATCTATCTGCCCAGATGAATCTTATTGGCAACGATACCTATAACTTTCTTTAGCATACCTGAAAAAATATGTACACATAGCTTTACATGAATTAATTCAAAATTATTGAGCTACATTCACAACCCAATGGGCAGGAAATATTTTTCCCACAAACAGCTAAGGAATTTGCCAGCCCTAGGGCTCTCAGCCTGTTCCATTTGAATAGATGGTATACCTTCAAACACTGGGAGGTCTTGAACCATCAGTCTTTTTATGACTAAAATTCAAAGGTTAAGAAAAAATCTAATTTTCTAACTTGACATTAAACAGGATATTAAAATACCTACTTCAATTTCATGTCATCTACATCAAGAGCAAGAGAACATGTTCTCATTTATTTTAGACATAAATCAATAAATAGTGAAATATTATCCCACTAATACAAAATTTCCTGTCTAGTCAAGTCTGTGTTCCTGGGTAAATAGGTTCACCACCATTACTAATCATTCTCACCTATTCTGATTGAAAATACAAATTTGGTGTTTTCTAAAAGCGTTTGCTGCTTAACACTACTTATTTACTCTACAGTTTCTATCTTACTAGTGTGCAAACTACATTTATGTTCCAAAATGAAAAGTCTGCTCATGATCTACACCCTAATGAGGAAACACTCTAAAACTTTGTCAGAGAAAAATGACCAGTAACAGAATGTTTACAGATTTCATTTTTAGAGTCTGACTCTCCAAAATGAAGTTGCTGTGATCATAAAAGCTATATGTGAAGAAGAGAAGAAAGAGGTGACCTTTGTTCACATTAATTTCTTTAAGGATTCAACAGTTCCCCTTTTCTCCTTAGGGTACCTGGGAGCATGGCAAGGCATGACTTGGGTTAGCACATTAAGCAATGGAGTTTACTTAGTACAAATCTTGGCTTTGTAGTCTGAGCATCTTTGAGTTAGTAAGCCTTAAAATTCTGGTTTGTACATTAATTTGCTGATAAAGATTATTATCTGCTAAAGGAGTTTCATTACATTTTTGCGATTTTTTTTTTTTTAAGGGGGAGTGTTTTTTGGTGTATGAGGAAGAGTATGAAAGGAGCAGGAAAGGGGAGAAGGAAGTAGAAAAGTCAGGGGTTGTTAGTAATTTTCAATTTACTTTGCAGAATCTCAAGGGTGCAGGTTATAAGGAAAAGCTTAGCATGTCAGATTGTAGCAGAAGAAGGTTAGGAATTCATTCTCAGAAGATATAAATAGGAATAGGGACTAAATACAGGGAAAGCATTCAGCAATGGAAGAAGTGAAGCTGGAGCTTCCATGATCTGACACAACAAAAAACCAAACGTCTTTGCCCTTGCCCGTTAACACTAGTACAAGGATAGACTGGGAAGGCATGGGTGTTGGACTGATAGCCAAGTACAGAGAGGTGGAGAAGAAGAGGAGATTGATGGCAGTACTGTACCACGTGGAAACAATTAAAGAAGAATTATGATCTTCATTGGAAGAATTATTACTGGATAGTTCCCAGATGAGTTAAATTAATAAAGTTGGAGGCAAATCAGATTATACTCTTTTCTTTCTATTTTCTTTATCCATAAGTCTGTGTAGTGGCAGATTTTACTTCCTTCTGAATGAGATGTATGTCATGTGCCAATTTCAAAATGAAAATAGACACTTTTTTATCTCATGGGCAAGTCTCAAGCTCAGGAGCTCAATTTGTTTAAATAATCCTTGAAATTGCATGGGAATTTAGCCACAGAGTTGAAGAATGTAAGCCCTTTTGAATAATAAAATTCTAATTTAAACATAAAACTGAAGCACAGAAGATAAGAGTTAAAGCTACACTGTGGATTTTCATAGTAGATGGCAAACAATTTTAATTTCAAGAAGATTGTTTTCTTTTGGCTGATGAGCTATTAGGTATACTTAAGAGTATCAGAATACTAGAAATAGTTTCTGTGTTCAGTCAAATTGATGAGCTTTGTCTGTGGCATTCTCAAATGGATATATCCAGAATAAAACTGAATAACAGTAAACTTAAAGGGAAAATGGAATTCACATTTATCCATCCCTTTTTATTGTTATGCCGTCACTTTGACAAAGTAACAATCCTAGCACCACTTGATAAAAACTGTAGGGTTATAGAAATGAAATAAAGGGGAACTGTTCTTCATCTAACTTGAACAGTAAACACAAAAGAAAGCGATCAACTTTAACAAGTTTCCTCAAAGATCACCAAATAAAATAAGAATGATGCAGATTAATTTTTTGGTGGAAATGATTGGATTTTAAGGAAAACAAAATTATCTTTCAGCAAATATATAGAGATTACTGACATATAAATATATTGACCCAAAAGGGCTTCTTCCTGAATTTTTTAAATTAAATGCCTTTAAAACAACCCTGCTAGCTGTAAGGCTTGGGGGCATAGTATGCTATAGAAAAGTTAGTTAAAATCAATGTATTGTAACTATAGATTTCAATTGTCATCAACTGTTATTTTAAAGTGTATGAAGTTTGTCTTAATTGAATGCAGTAGTTTAATTCCTGCTATTATTTAATACGTGCTTGAACTGGTATAAACAACCATCAGGACAGAAGAATTTCTATGCCAAGTTTTTATCTTGAGATTCCAGTTAGCTTCTGTATTTATGCTGAATGCAATTAGTATTTAGCTGTTGCTCTCATTTCCACTCTTTTCTCCAGCTATTTTCTCCCTCTGTTTAGTCAGAACTCCCCTGGGACACAGAAAATGGCTGAAAATGGAGAAAAAACATTGGTCTTCCTTTTCTGGAAAAGTTGTACAGAGTGGTATGACACTGTCTGCCTTTAATGGAAAAACCTCTCAGCCACTGTATATAGCAATACGTGGTGTTCAACAATACTGTCTTCTCCTTAAATTCTCCTGAGAGTACCTCCAGGGCTACTGCACCATGAGAAGGAACCCTATTGTTTAAGGTCATCAGAAAGGATCCTTAGTGAAGAAGTTTACAGCATATATTTCTGCTTTCTGCCTGTGTTCTGTGCAGTTCACACTGCTTTTCCAGTCTTCTGTAATGAAATGATTCTGAAGATAATCTAGGATGTCCTATCAATAAAGGTACTTATGTTAACACCTTCTGAATCTTTTACACAGTTAAAATAAATGTTCAAGGGAGCCAATGGCTGCACAGAATATATTATCTCTCAAAGGATGCAGACCAAGTAACACCGGTTACTTATTCTATTATTTTTGAGGTGTGTGTAGCTTGTGTTTGACTCTATGTGCTGATTGTTCCTTGGCAACAAAATTACCTCTAGCTCTGCTTCAACAATCTGTGTTACTGCTGTTAATATCCTTTTCTTTGTGCTCTTTTCAGTTTCACAGATTTTAACAAAATCCTTAGATTTTTGAACAGGTTACATCTAGAAAAATAAGCACTAAATGTGTACAACTTGTCCTACATTATCAGCAAGTTAGAGGGGCAGGTCACTGCTTTTTGTTTATTTGACACAGGTTTTTGCCTCACAGAAGAACATCTCATAGAGGTTGCACTGATCCTTTCTTTGTTTAATGCTAAATCCTTAAGAAAATTAATGGATCCTATATAATCTATAATGGTTTTAGTATTCATGTTGGAAAAGTTAACTTACTCCTTGAAGAACAACGTTTTTAACCACTGTCATATACTAAGGTGTTTGTTGAAAAGTAATGTAAGTGTAAGAGAAAGAAGCTTGTCCATCAGACTAATAGCTTTACAGCTCAGGGAAATGTCCTCCGAACTGTTAACATTACAGATGGTAGAATATGGAACCCATTTTAGAAAGGTCTTAACAGGCTGTGTTTTACTGTTTTACAGTAATTTCTCCACAACTTGCAGAAATTTGTTTTCTGACTTTTCACCTGCTAAAAGCCACTGTAAAAACATTTATGATGTGCCAAACAAGCTAAACCAATTATGCTGTCATTAACCCTTGGCATTAGTTTAGACTGCAGTTCTGCTTTCATACATAACTGTACACATACCATTTAATATCTTTTTCAGAATTGTATATTTATATAGAGTGTGCTGTTAAACACAAAGGGAAAAAAAACAACCCTGTTTCTTGATATGTGCTAAACACATGAGGAATTTTTAAAGCATTTTAGCATTGATTATTTAATCATAACTGCTAGTCTAATAAAAAAATCTGTGAGAGGGAGGGAAAGTAATATTAATAAAAAGTAGAGACAAAGAAAAAGGCACAATATGAGACTTGATTCTGCTCTATTTGAAAGCAGATATTTTTTCAAAGCTCGCCTGATCTGTTTGTGTAGCTGGTTTCTGTCGTGTGGTGCCATGGATGTCTGGGCTGTCACTTGCAGCCTGGGAAAGTTCAGCAGAGGATGCTGTGGAAGTAGACACTTTGGAATCTGAGAGGGAAAATGCAATAGTTTAATCACTTAACATCTCAACTGTAAAGAACTGGGAACAGGAGATCAGAAGTAGCTGAGTCTGCAGAGAGCATAATCCTTTCCCCCTACTTTTTATGTCATTATCGTAGGAAGAACAATCTGGTAGAATCTACCATTTTTTAACTTATCAGGGAGGAGGATTCCTTTAATTCAGTTAATTTGGGTTATATGTTGAAAAGGAAGGACAAAAGCAGCAAAAACTCAGTTGGGACTTCAGTGTATCACAGTAGACCAAGCCCATTGGAAATGTACAGGATGGATGTTTTTTGGCACAAAAACAAATTGTAGCATGTCAAGAAGGAAAAAAGCAGAGACATTCTGGAATACTAAAAGGTCATAGCTTGTATATTTTGGATAAATTGATACTTTCACTGACAAATGTAAAAATATTTTCCAAATGTTACGTAAACCTTTCAGTGTGTTTCTTAACTAGGGAAGGAAAGCACAGTCTGTTCATCACTGTGGGGAAGTAGGTAGTATGTTCCATCCAGCTGCAAAGGAATTTAGACAAGAATGTAATCACCTGGGTAATAATTGTGCCAGAATAGTTCCGTTAAAAATCCTTCTATCCTCTCACCTTTTATAAAATTGCCTTGGACTTTATTACATAGTTTTATGTCCATTTGAAAGATGGCAACCCAGTCATAGCTATGCTTATTATCTAGCACCAACTAACCTCCAGATATATTTGTGCACATATAAATATTATGTATAGAAAGTTCTAAAAACTCATATATTACTAGGGCTTGATTTGCAAAAGCATCAGTGTAATGGATATATATGCTATTGAAACTTGTAAGCAACTTGAACTGATTAACAACCTGTGCTATCTGGCTAATAACATTCCTATTATTCATGTACTAGCCCCTTAAAAAGTATAACCTTAGCAGGATGCATGATTCAGTATCTTCATCAGGGCTTTAGATTTGTCAGAAGAAAGAGTACTATTTTTTTTTCAAAAGGCTATGTTTTCATCAGCAAACAATGTGATGTAAAAGGATTTGATCAGCAGCAGAGCAGATGGTACTGAGCTCCTCTCACGTCCATTGTATGTGCTTTGCTTTTAATTAGATACAGTCTGTCCTCTGAGGCCAAACAGTTCCACGATACAAGTGATTCAGATTTTTCTGAAGAGCAACTATCCCTTACACACTTGTCTCTTTGACTATGGGCCCCTTGAGAGTGTACCACACAAGTGTTACCATCTCGAGGGATCGAGTATTTCTTCATACTCCCTCAAAATTTCCAACCTCAGCCATTCTGTAATTCTGTGAATCCATTGAAATTTGACTGTTTCACCCATTCGTTTCCCAGTAGCATTTTATCCATCAACTCTTTTGGGATATGGCCCTCACAGGCAATAGATAGTGAAATTTGGTCAGGAGACTGTTTTATGACTTCTGTATTGAGCTCAGAAGTGACCAGGCAGAATAGATTGTGTGGCTGCTGCTCACAAAGCACGAACAAGGGGACTGCAGGGGGGGCAATGTCCAACCCTTCCAGCTGTGTGAGACAGATCCTCTGCTGTCTCCTTGCCCTATCTCAGCCTTCAGAGGAAATCACTCTCCTTTCTAGGGTCATGCTCTGGGCTAAAGCACTTTATTCAAAGACTGACCTGGGTTCTGTCTCATCACCATCTCATGATGAGCTGTTAATACCCATAAGGTGCACTCCCTACCACAGAGAGGCCTCACAGATTACTTCAGACACTTCAAGAATTTTCACAATGGGGTAGACAGACTGAGTTTAACAAAAATACTCAAGTACTTGTGCGAACCCATATACAAATATGGTGGTAGGATTTGGAACAATGCTCACAAAGGTTTGGATAGTTAAATGTGAATCTTAACAGATTCTTATTTCTGATTTAGTTTTAATCTAATAATTACTGAAAAATGTGAGACTAAGTATTTGTAAATCGTAGACCAAAATTCCAATAATTAGTCATTCTTTAGAAGTGTGTTTTGGGATTTTTTTTTTTTTTTTTTTTTAATAGAGTGTAATTGGAATTGTAATCTGAAGATTTCTGTTATTCTCTTTATGCAAAAGGATAGAGTGAGTAAAATTTCTATATATTCTTAGGGAAGTACTTCTAGCAATACTGAATAAAAACTAGAATTCTTACTTTTTCTTGATCTCAAAAAAATAATCCACAAGATCCTCCAACAAATGATAGCATGCTTATATGGGGTTACTTTTATATCTAGAATTGTTGTTTTTCTTAGTCATTGAATATAACTCTTCCTTTTTTCTCCCAATATGTCAAGAGGTTGGTCTGAAAATCTAGTTAACCATTAACTTAATTGTACTTTCAATCAGAACAGGCTTTACATACTACCAAATGCAAGAAATACAGAAAAATTATAGTTCTGCATAACACTATTAAATAAGTGAAAGGTATTCAAAATACAGATAAACAAATGCACGTGAAAGACTTTGATTTGGCAGATTTACTTCTTATGAATAACTCAAGCCTAGACAGATAATCTTAATAGGGAAAATATATATGCACATAAACCCTCAGTGAGCATAATCTCTTGAGCAAGGACTAACAATGTGAGTTAAAGTTAAAGATCAAATCCCTGTTTTTTTCTGCCTCACAGTTACAATATTTGCTTGCTATAGCCAGAGAATCCTGTGACCTTATTAATTTTTGACTTTTTATTTTACTACAACAAAAAATGACTAACAAAAAGCTTTAACTGAATACTAGGGTGCAAAAGGTATTTAATTTTGTAGAACTTGCCTGTTTTCAGAGACTCAGTGTTTGAATGAACTGATTCAAATATGTAATTGGCAAGAGAATAGAAAAAAATATTATCAATGAAAAATAATTGTAAAAACCCACAGCAAGGAATAATCTAAAATTACATGAAGGCCTCTCTTCATTTTTTTTTTTTTTTACCACTGGAAAATGTTATCTTGTAATATTAACAATACATTTTAATTGGGGCTACATTGTAATGGAACCAAAGGGAGTAATTGCAGAAACGCTTATAAGCAACAAGGCTTATTTTTTTTTTTTTTCTGTACAAAATTGTGGGCTTTCAACTAATTTAGGTAAACATTTTGGGAAACAATCAGAATGGCTTGTAATGTAAGCTTTTTCAAGCAGTGGTATTGATCAGTCTTGGAAATATTTGCTTAATTTTGATTTACAGCTAAAGCTTTATATTCCAGAAATATTTGTGTATCTTTAATTTCTTAGTTTCCCCCCCCACCCCTTTCAAGGCATTGGGTGTCCACAATGTAGAAGTTTAGCAGGTGTTTAAATGGAAAGAAACTAATCCTATTTGTTCCTCTGAATTACTCGTTTCCTATGCAAAACACTATTACTAAACAGCTGAGGATTTAGCTGAGCAGCTAAATAACTTGCAACAAATCAGTGAAACACTATTCACACTATTGAAAATCTATTGAAAAATATCAACAAGTTAAAATAGTTATTTATTTAAATCCTGTATTTTCTTTTTAAAAAGGCATAGCTTGAATATATTTTTTTAAGTGTTGCCTTCCTTGCCTACTGAGTAAAAACTTTGCCCAATTGAAAGTAATGGGAAAAAATTCCATTGACTGTAACAGATTCAAGAATTCACTTAAGAGTTAAGTACCTTTGACATGACAGGGAGACTGTCTATTTTGAGTAATACATATTAGGTAAAATAACACAAGAAACAGCAGATTATCTTGTAATACCAAGCATATGAGATAAAAAACTGTTTTCCTTTACAAAATCAAATTTAATTATACTACTTGTCCAGTCTATAAATCAAAATGAGACAGGGATCATTTTAATTGATGATGTGACATATCTGTCCAATGAGAATATCTTCACTGAGGAGAATAGACTGTATTAGGTCAAAGGTTATACTTGATGATGACACAGTTCAACCCTTTCTCATTCTCCCTAATGGATCACTGGCATTTCTCCTCAATCTTATAATGATGGAGCCTTTGCTGATGTCTTAGATTGATGTCCGGCCGGTCCTTTTTAACATCCACAGTCACTTACTGCTTCAAATTGTAGACTCACAGTTTATCTGTAATCAGGTGTAGTTTACAATATTGCTTATTAACTCTTAGAAATTCCTCCACTTTCTTAATGATCTAATCCCTGTATCTGAGTGACAGAGACAGTGAGCAAAGACAATCAAACATCTACCATTTTCATATTTGCATTGTCGTGACAGATGTCACTGTTGGTTACTCATTGCTGGATATGCCTGTTTTTCTCTTTGGCCATTGTTGTCAACCTCAAAGCTGAGTCACTCCAAGAATATTGCTATTCACACACTGATTACAGTGGGAACTGCTACAGTCCTTTTCTAATCCTGCCACTTCCATGGGGAAGAAGATTTACTTAGCCTTGCCCCATGCTACTCAAAGCTAGATTTGGTAGCCAGATTTTTTATTTTTGCTATCAGCACAATTTCATAAATCACAAGCATTAAACTGAGAACAAAAAACATATCAGTGTCTTAGCTTGTAGTGGCTTGAATCCAAACTAATCCCCCATAACTTTTAGAGTTTCTTATGTCATGTATTCTCCTATTTTCATACACTGTAAGTGTATCAGAGCATATTGCTTGATTCATGCCCTAAACAATGTGAAAGATTGATTTATCAGCAACACATGTTCAACTTATGATGTATATTTTTAGTATCTGAATTTAGTTATGCTCAGGTCTGCACATCATGCTCTTTACAAGTGACTTGTGTGGACTTTTGGAAGCCATTTACGATTTACAAACAGACTCTTGTTAGTCCATCACCCAAATGTTTAGTAAGCTAGTTCATTAGCTGCAATCTATCTCAAAATGCTTGTCTGCCCAATTGCACAAATAGAATAGCTAGATTTTGGGGCAAAAGTTTGGGAGTTTTTGGCTTTGAGAGTATTGCATTAGTTGACTTCCATGGCCACTGAGGATAATACAGTAACAAAATAGGAAGCTTAACAGACATATATACTTATTTGTATTTAGAAAGGTTAGCGTGTATAAAATTAAATAGATTTTTACATTGTTTACAAGTGTCTGGCTCCTTTTGCAAGGAAACCACAGCTCTGACCTGAATAACTACGTTTCCTGCTTTGTGATTTCAGAAATCTGACATTTAGGTATAGCAACCCATGCACTTTTGAAGGCTGGTGTACATGTTTTCACATCTAGTTATCATGGGTATGCATATCTGGACAGAGGTGTTATAGCCCTGAAATGAGTAGGGTAGGTCCTCTTCTCTTTCCTCTACACAGAGTGTGTAAAAGGAGTGGGCTATGCTCTTGAGAGCCCCAGCCTGGTTAGAGCAGCTTCAGTCTCTTGTTTATGCATGGACTGTCCTACTGCAGTAGGACTGCACCCAAAAGGAAATGTTTAAATTAGTCATTGTTTCTTGCTCCCACCTGTGTTTCTGACATGACTTATCAGGGCACTGCACCTTCTTTTGGTGTCTTCAGACAATCTGTGCACTGTGCAGTGTGGCAAAGGCAGGGAGACAGGGTAAGTGGTAGGATGAGCACATACTGCATCTGCCTTTAGGATCACATTGAATTGCATCTGTATTACAAAACTATTAAATTTGGCTTTAGTGATTATGAAGCTTCAGGGGAGGGACATGATTATTTTAGGTCATCAGAGAGGTAAGAAATGTCAATGTGAGAGTTACTGCCACAGCTGTTTTCATGGATTTTATTTGTGTATGACACGTACATTGTGGTTTCTGTCAGCTCATGCTATGTCCTATTCCTTGGCTCTTGCATCTAGAAATTTTTATGAAGCAGGTGATACCTTCTCTTGGATAGTCAGTTACTTTTGGTTATCTAGGCTCATAGCCTCCATTCCGTGCTGATTTCATCCCTATGTATTTGGGATAAAAATAAAGAAAGGGAGTTGAGTTTGCTCTCTTCGGCCTTTTTGATTTTCAGGGAGTGCCCGAGTATTACAGAGAGCCTGATGACTCAGACATATTTGTAGTAGTTGTTAAAATAGTCTACTCACTCCTCAGGCAGATGGTGAAACATCATGTTACAAGTGATAAAGTGATAAGGGAAGACAAGTAGAGAAAAAACAATTATTCTGATTTCACTAGAATGGTTTCTCTGTTTTACTTGGACAAAGATAAATATGTCCTGGACCATTTTCACATATTTGTATGTCTATTCCTTACAAATGTGGAGTCAACAATTTCAGACTGATAAGAAATAGGTAGAATATAACTCTGGGGGTGGAAAAAGTTACAGAAAAAAATGTAGGTACATAAACCCAAATATTCTTTATTCTCTTCTCATGGCCCAAGATGGATAGCAAAAATAAATTACTAAAAACTGTGGGGAAAAATTCCTTAATTTTTCTATAGGATTCTAGGTGGTAAACTTGGGTCTTTTCCAGGAAGGAGATTTCTGTTCTAAGGTCTGTGCTATTGTTGGTAAGGCAATATAGCATAGTGCTGGAGAATACTGTGCAGTTGAGAAAAGAATCTTGAAAATACTTTTATGCTGATATCCTGTCTATTTCTAGGGAATGACATGTTTTCAAATCCTCTTGACAATTTTATTAAAGGGAAGGAGATAGTTTGAGGTTCTTGATATTCTTTTTTTTTTTTTTAATGAAACTGTAAAAGAGGCTGTAAAAAGGTGGAAGAAAAGTGCAGAGTATGACATATAATATCAGCGATGACTTGGGGAATAAAGAGAGTTGTAAAATTAGTATTACTGAGCTTTCAAATAGAATAGAAGCTCACATGTTTGTCAGATTTAAACTAGCAAACTGTCATAGAAAATTATTGGTTGTTTAATTTTCCACAGAGCGCATCGAGAGGGTAATGTGTTAGTTTAAGAGACGTATCAAGAAGTAGGTGTTGGTAAATGGAGATTTAACTCATTTGAACATTATATTAATGAAATATCCCATTATATTTCCAAGAACCATGATCATGTGTTGACACAGCCTCTATAAATACAGGCCTCTCAGAAAGCCAATCTTCATTCCAACTTGATTTTACACTATCGTTTGTAAAGCATAAAGGATAGCTACTGCAAAGCACTTTCTTAGTGCCAGGAGAAAGATTTTCCATTTTAATCAAGAAAATTAGAAATGTTTTTATAATAAAAAAATACCCAATTTCTTATCTCCCCATGGTGCAGAACACACCGTTGCTCAATGAACCCTTGTAACTCATTGACTTTTATGTGGACTCTCCATGGCTACAGGCAAGAGAACTGAGTTCAAGAAAATTTACAGATGGTTTTATAGGCTCAAAATGAAATCACTACTGGGGAAATAAACAGTCAACTGCTCTGTAAAGGCCTAATGTTCATCCTGTGGATGAGGCTTTTTGTCTAGTACTTCATGTGCATGCGCTGTTACCTATAGAGCATTAGAGGGAATGGGAGCATTCCAGAGATTCCTGGCTGCAAGCCTAGATTTGATGTCTTTAGAGGTCTTTATTGTGCCTCTTTTATGGCTATTTATTTGTTTCTTCTTATTGGATCGTCATCATGTGGCAACAGGAGCATTTTATGGAGTCTCAGTAATTTTAGTTATTTGGACCAAATCAGAATGAATTGAAATGCTGAATTCAGTTAGGAATACAGAAATTCACCCAAAGGAAGATAGTTTGTTTTGGAGTTTTGTTTGTTTGTTTGTTTGTTTAATTGAATAATCAGTTGTCAAAGATAAAGCATTGATGACATGACTCATAACTGAGTTGTTACCATTAATATGTTCTGGGACACATCAGAAAAGTAATAGCACTGCACAATATAATCTCCAGCTGCACCATAGTGCAAGGCCTGTATCCATCAGACTTGCAATCCAAATAGATACACTGGACAAGTTCTGATGTGGAAGATTTTCCAGGATGAGACAAGTGCTCTTGGAAATATACGACAGTGATACAGTACTTGGTAATCTTCCATGTAAGACCCAGATCAATAATACCCCCCAGGTATTATTAGGGGTCTCTGAGATTGCTGAATTTTATGTATGATAGATCTAGTGTCACCAAACCGCTGATGGTAACCTAAGCCTCTGTAGCACATTTTAAAAGTATTCTGCATAACAGTTTTGCCTTGAACTGAAAGTATTCTATAGATACAGGTTTTGATTGCCTCAGAATAGTTTTGAAATGTTAATGTATACAAAGAAAATAAATGGATAAATGCCATTGCTACTGTCTACACAGAAAAAAATGAGAGGACAGATGGATATGCATTAAAAAATTATTAAAATCTCACATACAATTTGATAATGAAGAAATTATAAAATACATATTTTAGTAAGATTGAAAGAATTAAAATAAAGGTTAGAATGAAAGCATAATTTATTAATGATAACAGAGCTGTAAGTCTGTAACTATGACATAGTCACAATCACAGAAACATAGTGGGATGACTCTCATGACTGTAGTGCTGCAATGGATGGCTATAAGCTCTTCAGGAGGAAGGAGCAAGGAAGGAGGGGTGGTGAGGTGGCTCTCTATGTTAGGGAGTGTTTTGATTGTATAGAGCTTGAAGTCTGTGATTATGAGGTCAAGTGCTTAAGGGGTAAGAATGAAGGGGAAGGCCAACAAGGCAGATATCCAGTTGAGAGTCTGTTGTACACCACCCAACCAGAAGGTAGAGGCATATGAAGCATTCCACAAGCAGCTGGCAAAAGTCTCACAATCTCT
>NW_010300115.1:0-6464 GCF_000700745.2 Antrostomus carolinensis | reverse complement strand
GTCAGTATCTTCATTTAAAATCAGCTACTCTAGTTCATACCTCTTCATTTTTAGACTTCTGTTACTGGTAGAAAAGTATTCATATTCATATGAGTTTTTCCAGTATATATAAACTTGATCAAGCTGCCTATTTCTGTGTCTCATGCTTAAATAGATTTTAATTTTTTTAATAATAAGCAGTGAAAACATGGACATTATTTACTCAAGCATGCTCAATTACACAGCCTTATGTTTTATGGCATGCTATACCTAAGTGTGGGAAACACTCCATCCCAGAAGACCTAACAACCCCAAAGATGAAAGATAAAAGCACTAAGAATAAATTAAAGACAGATAGCACTTTTACTTTCCTGTAAATTAGTTGTTTCCCACCCCACAAAAAAACCCCTGTATTTAAATTGGAAGGCTAGACTATATTATCTAGGTACCATCTTAAATGTGAAAGAAAAATTTATGTTTCGTCTCTGGGTGTATCATAGGTGTCTGAACACAAAGCGAATGTTCAATGAGGTTCTTAGACCTGCATGTTTCTCGTCATCAACTGATGTAAATTAGCACAGCTTCAAAGAAATTAAGTGATGCTGAATGTCTGGTTCCTTTTTGTCTGAGATTTGATTTTGTATGAGAAAATTGTGTCCCTATGCCCTGGTTTTTAGCTGGAACAGAGCTGGGTTTCTTTTTAGTATCTAGAATAGCGCTGTGTTTTGTTTTCAGCCTGGGATTTGTTATGAGAGAAACACTGATAAGATAACAATATTTTCATTTGTCACTGGAAATCAAAGGACTTTGTGTTTTGCTAGTCTACAAGTGCAAGTCTAGTGGAGGGCAAGTAATATTAAAATGAATAAGCTAGATGTGGTATTTGGATATGCCAATGGGATATTCCATATCATACAACATCATGTTCAGTAAATTAATGAGGGTCTCTCTCTTGTAGGGGTTCACTCTCACTCTCAGACTGTTACTCAGGTTCTTGGTCTTCCAGGATTGCAGTTTCGGTTTTGGGATTGTCACTCCTCTGGGATCATTATCCGAGAATAGGCTGGGCTTGGTCGGTGGGTGGTGAGCAATTGCACTGTGTATCACTCATTTGCATATTTTATTACTATTACTATTATCATTATTATTTTAAGTTTTATTTCATTTCAATTATTAAATTGTTCTTATCTCAACCTATGAGTCTCCTTACCCTTACCCTCCAATTCTCTCCTCTATTCCCCTGGGGTGAGGGGGCAAGGAGACTGAGCAAGTGGTTATGTTTGGCTCCTAGCCAAGTGAAACCACAAAACTCTACTCATATATGAGAATTCTAGTCAGCAGACTAATAGGTGAAGTAGGCTGGTAATGTATATTTTATTTGCATTTTCATTAAGTTATTTTTAAGGCTATAAAGGAAACTAATTAATCATGGGTTAAATGTTAAATCTGTGTCCTGGGATTTGAAACTGATCAAAAGATAACAAGGTAGATAATATAGTCATTCAAATGGTGAGAATATAAAAATAGTTGTAGAGTGGCAGTACTATTTAATATATTTAATGTGTTAGTAAACAATAAGGACATAATTCCCTGGGAGTCTATTTAGATGACAAAAATGTTGAGGTGCATCAGGTCTGAAGGAGGTTTGAGGAATTAAAAACAATGTAAGTATATAACCAGATATTTATCATTTCTAAGACAAAGGGACACCGGAACACCCTGCTCTTAGAATGAGCACTGTCACCAGCTGTCCTGTCCTTAATACACTTTAAGAGCAGCTTGAGCAATTTAAAATGAGACTCAGTCGAAAACTGGGAGAAGCCCATTTCCTTTCACAAAAAACACCAGTTTGTGTGGTCTTTGCTAAAGTACAAGTCAACACTGGAACACCCCTCCTATGAAGAAAGGCTGGGAGAATTGGGGTTGTCTAGCCTGGGGGAGAGAAGGCTCAGGGCAGACCTTATTGTGGCCTTTCAGTACTTAAAGGGGGCCTATAAGAAAAATGGAGAAAGACTTTTTACCAGGGCCTGTAGTGACAGGAAAATGGGCAATGGTTTTAAACTGAAACATGACAGATTTAGATTGGACATAAGGAAGAAATTCTTTATGATAATGGTGGTGAGACACTGGAACAGGCTGCTCAGAGAAGCTGGTGATGCCCCCTCCCTGGAAGTGTTCCCCCCTCTATGGCAGGGGCATTGCAGTAGATGATCTTTAAGGTCCTTTCCAATCCAAACTGTTCTGTGATACTATGAACTCTGTCATCTTGGCTTGGTTTACTTTTTAATAGACAACTGCTAACAAGTGTTTATTCTGACAGGTTATGCCTCTGCAGCAGTATCCTGCCAGCAAGCAGCAAAGGGACAAGTTCCCAGAGAAGCACCTGAGCTGTGGAATCAGGAACAGGTCCAGTGACACACTGACTGCAGAGCATGGTCTCACAAGCTGATTTCCACACAGGGGAAGTGCTAGTTTCAAATCAGCCCTTGTGTAGGAGCTACCAGAAGAGAAAATGGGCCAGGACAACAGTCTTGAAGTGCAGCAGAGAGAATGTTTCTTATTGCACTGCTCTCAGCACATGAGGATATTTGAGTTTTTCCTTCCTTCCTTCCTTCCTTCCTTCCTTCCTTCCTTCCTTCCTTCCTTCCTTCCTCCTTCCCTTCCTTCCTTCCTTCCTTCCTCCCTTCCTTCCTTCCTCCCTCCCTCCCTCTTTCTACTTCCCTCTGTTATAAAATCTCTGTAGGCTGGACCACAAGCATTGTGCATCTGTTCAGAGAAACCTTTTGCAGCTGCAAGTGTTGATCTGGGAGAAGCAGCTGAGTGTAAAGGCAAACTATTTCTTTCAGCAAATTTTCTCATTGCTATTTCACACTTCTACGGGCACAGCAGCTTCAGAAGATGAAGGAGTCTTGCATACCAGCATTTTTATAGAAAACTTTGTTCCCCGCTGACCTTGAGTATTATATATCTTTGAGAGACATATGGTATATAATAACAGCAGTGCTGGAGGAAGTTCAGTTCAGACAGTCACAGCTTACACACAGGTAAATGCATTTTATTAACTGTAAGCTTTCATTTTTCTCTTGTGGGTTCACAGGAGCCTCATGCAACATTATTCTAAGGAGAACACAAAACTGAACGACCTTTCGAGAAAAGAACCCCCTAAAGCTCACAAATAATTCAACTCAATAATACACAGAACACAGACTTGAAAGCCAACTTAAAATATTCAACATAAGATCAAAAACTACTACAAAAGGATTTAAGTATTTTTAAACAGGAACCATCTCTTCAGGAGTCAAACTACTTCGCAAATTGACAACTTTCTGTGTTCATACCCAGTTGCTTCCCTTTGAAGTAACTTTCACATTGAGATCTGATGGAATCACTCCACATTACAATACAGAAAAGCACCATTAATTATGGTTATCATTTCAAGGGTTACAAAAATACAGTCACAGATAAAGATCTCAAGATGTGCACAGCCTAAAAAAATGGCAAGCCCCTCTCTAACAAAAGATTATAGCTGATACATAAGAAAGTAAGTGAATAAAAATACACAGGAAAGCAATGTAATAATAAAGAAAAAATCCATTAATTAGCATCCTGTTTCACGGGGCCATATATGAAGAAATAGCAGGTCACTCAAGTACTTGTAGAAGTTCCCTTCTAAACCAGAGTGATTACATTTGTGCAGGGACATTTGAAATAGGATGTATGTGCTGCCAGAACCTGCCAAATGCATCCTTATTATCTGAAAAGTCCACAAGATGGAGAAGGGAGTAAAATACCAAACTTAATCCATGTTGTCTATAAAACAAAAAGCAATGGTAAATAGAACAGTTAGATAACTGAACCATATGAGTATAAACACACAGTCAGACAGTGAAGGACATCAGCAGAAGAAATTCTTGGCATTTTAACATTAGTATGATATTGCACGCAGCAGGTGTATTAACATAGCTCAACTTAAAATTGCAAACACATAGCAAACCTAAAGCTCCAGTTCTCTCTAAAATCAGACAAGAAGTGGTGTTTAGACTTTTTATTAGGCTGTTACGCTGTATTTGGTTTGCATGGCAAGATTTTGGTAGTGAGGGGGCTACTGAGGTGGCTTCTGTGAGAAGCTGCCAGAAGCTTCCCCCATGTCCGACAGAGCCAGTGCCGGTCTGTTCTAAGGCGGACCCACCTCTGGCCAAGGCTGAGCCCATCAGTGATGGTGGTAGCACCTCTGGGATAACATATTTAAGAAGGGGAAAAAGAAAACTGAGCAACTGCAACCAGAGAAAGGAGAGAGAATATGTGAGAGAAACAACTCCACAGACACCAAGGTCAGTGAAGAAGGAGGGGGAGGAGGTGCTCCAGGCACCAGAGCAGACATTCTTCTTCAACTTGTGGTGAAGACAATGGTGAGGCAGGTTGTCCCCCTGCAGCCCATGGAGGTCCATGGTGGAGCAGATCTTCACCTGCAGCCCATGGAAGACCCCATGCCAGAGCAGACGGATGTCCAGTGGAGGATGTGACCCCACGCAAGAGCCTGTGCTGGAGCAGGTTCCTGTCAGGACCTGTGGCCCCATGGAGAGAGGAGCCCACGCCGGAGCAGGTTTTCTGGCAGGACTTGTGACCCCATAGGGGACCTGTGCTGGAGCAGTCTATGCCTGAAGGACTGCACCCCATGGAAAGGACCCATGCTGGATCAGTTCATGAAGAACTGCAGCCCATGGGAAGGTCTCACATTGGAGAGGTTCAGGGAGGACTCTCTCCTGTGGGAGGTATCTTACGCTGGAGCAGGGGAAGAGTGTGAGGAGTCCTCCCGCTGAGGAGGAAGGAGCAGCAGAAATAATGTGTGATGAACTGACCATAAATCCCATTCCCTGTCCCCCTGCACTGCTGGTTGGGGGAGGAGGTAGAGGAATCAAGAGTGAAGCTAAGCTCAGGAAGAAGGGAGGGGTGAGGGGAAGGTGTTTTAAGATTTGGTTTTATTTCTCATTACCTTACTCTGATTTCATTGGCAATAAATTAATTTCCCCAAGTCAAGTCTGTTTTGCCTGTGACAGTAATTGGTGAGTGATCTCTCTCTGTCCTTATCTCTACCCACAAGCCTTTTGTTATATTTTTCTCTCCCCTGTCCAGCTGAGGAGGGGGAGTGATAGAGTGGGCTTTGGTGGCCACCTGGCATCCAGCCAGGGTCAACTCACCATATACACAGAAGTGAATTTCATATAAAGTTTATATCATATCCATATATCCATTTCTCTTGCACGTTTGTACCCACTGCAGACCTCTGGGAATGACAGAGCTTCCCAAGCACATAGGTGCTTTGCAACGAACTCACAAAGCACATTCCAAAGTTTGTGCAGAATGTGTGGCGAAATCACAGAGTTATTTCTTCAGCATTAGTTAACAGTTCTCTAGAGCATAACACACACATGCGGTTGCTCATGACATCTATAATTTTATACTACTAATCCTTGGTCTGTGGATAAGTCAAAGGTATAAAGTCATCAAGAGACCCATAGCAGCTATTTAAATGTTAAATAAGAAAATTTTCCTACTCGTCAGTTAAAAATATAAAGATAAAAGTGTAAAGGGTCACTTTTTTTTGACAGATAAAAAAATTTGAAAACAATTGTTGTGAACTTTACTTTTGTCTTTTAACACCTCTTCCTTTAGTTCAGCATTAGACTTTTTTTTTTTTAAAGAATGCTAGTATCTAAGAAAAATTAAATTATTTGTGGCTTTTTCCATGACTCCTGTGGTGGCTGGATTAAGCTGCTCAGACATGGCATTGGAAATATGGGTCCTGCAAAAGAGAGTATACCTTTATTCAGGTCCAGTGGTATGATGGATTC
The DNA here is from genome assembly GCF_000700745.2 of Antrostomus carolinensis. Classification (NCBI taxonomy): domain Eukaryota; kingdom Metazoa; phylum Chordata; class Aves; order Caprimulgiformes; family Caprimulgidae; genus Antrostomus; species Antrostomus carolinensis. The sequence continues at coordinate 633 of NW_010300115.1, read as the reverse complement.
ACTGCCTGGAAGAAAGGATTTGTTCAGTGATACTATTGCAGTCTGATTATGTGACACCGCATGGTACCAGGAATAAACAGAAATCAAAGACAGGATCATGAATGGAAGAAAAGTGAAGTTAAAAGCTTCAGCAGAGACACTCTGAAAAAAGGGGGAGAAAGAATATAGAAGAGACCTAAACAGCATGTATCTCAAAGTAACATGTGCCAGAAAAATTGAAAGATTGTCAAAGGAGGTTTAATTCTGACAGTCTCTAGCTGTGAAGTAGTGGACGTGTTTCACAAGGTTTCAGTTAATTTGAACAGATGAAACTACGCTGTGAAGGAACCCTGTCTTCCATGCAAAAGTGACACTCCTGGCTGGCTGGCCCCAGACTGGACACCTCAGGGTGGGCAAGCAGTTTCGCTCATTCTCAGGACCCCTGTCCTACAGAGATATCTTAATGATTAAGTTGTTCCCATTCAATCTTAGGCAACCTTTAAAAGAGATGTAAATAGTGCATCTTCCTTCTCTTCTCTTTCATATGTGCCTAGAGCATCTACACCTTGCTGAGACACTCACCTAGGCAGTGAGAGGTGGTTTGAATCCTTTCGAGTGGAGAAAGGAATGGAATTATATCCCATGTGGAATTCA
>NW_010300114.1:0-7628 GCF_000700745.2 Antrostomus carolinensis | reverse complement strand
TATTATAATATTTATAAATATTTGTAATATTTATAATTTTTAAAATTGATTTATTTTTCATGTTGCTGAAAAGCAACAAAGAGATTCAATGTCTCCACTGAGCCTGTCGTGGCAAAAGCGACTGTCAGTCCCCATGTGATGGCTCACACGTTATCTTTCCTTTTCTAGGGAAAAGAAGGAATTATCGGTCCTCTTGGCATTCAGGGTCCCACGGGAAGCCCAGTAAGTATCTGCACTTTTTTTCCTGCCTGTATTTTTTTAGAAGCACATAGTGTTTGAGATCCAAAATGCTTGAGGCCCAGCATAAATAGATCCCAAGTCCTAATGTAACGAGGGAAATGAAATGGTCTTTTTAAGATGAGCAGTTTGAGAGGAGCGCAGGTTTAGTTGCCAGCTGCCTGTATAGCTGCAGGGATTATATTAGTATATTATTAGCTAATTATTAGTATATTATTAGCTAATTATTAGTATATTAGCTTAAAAATGAGGAGCAACTCTACCTAAGTGTAAGTTTTTCAATAGATTGGCTGAGACTAGAAGAGGAGAATGTTATTGCAGTTTTTCAAAAGAAAGCTGCCAGATTTTACAAAGAACTTGGCCTGAGGAAGGGACAAAAAAAAAAAAGGGCAGGGGAAAAAAAATATATAAATGTATCAAACTGGGAACAGCTTGATTCTGGGAAGTGTTGAAAATCCCTGCCTGCCCCAAAATGCCAAAGGTGCTGAACACAGACTAAAGTTCAGGTCAGAGCTTCATAAACACATGAGCAGGAAGCTGCCCAGAGCTCTCTACAGAGGCTGCTACTGGCAGAGATGAAACCCAGTAAGATGAACTCAGACATTGCCAAAAGACCCAGTAATGGCTAATGTTTTTTGCCTTGGGATGGGTGGGCTGGTATGGCAACCTGAGCTGATTTGTTTAGAGATGCACTTGGGTCCTTGCAAGGAGCTTCTGGGTGGTAGCACATCCCAGCAGTGCATGTCACTAACAGTCACTGACAGCCCCCTCGTGTGCTTTCACAGGGGCCCAAGGGAGACAAAGGCAGCCGCGGAGAAACGGTAAGTGCTGGGGCACCCCTGGGTGCGTCCTGCCTCATTGAGCACCCAAGAGTCACGCTGGGCAATGCTACACTCACCTGGGCTCTGGCTCAGGGTGGTGGCATCAGGCTCCCATGAGTGTGAGACATACAGGGGACAGGGTGCTGGCAGGGACCTGAGCCCCAGAGCAAGCACATGCTGGTGCCAGGGCCATCAGCACCCTTTGCTGCAATGACCTCTCTGCCATTGGCAGACACTGCTGGGTCCCTGTTGCCACTGTGCAGCACCCAGCCCTTGAGCAGCCACTTTGGGAACAGCACACAGCTTTACAGGGAGATTTTGGTTTATTAATGAGCATCTTCTGACAGCATCTTCCTTTTTTTTTCCTTTTCCCCCCACCCCAGGGTCTGCAAGGTCCAAGGGTAAGTATTTGAAATTATTTTTTTTCTGACTAATATCTTTTATTTAAAGAAAACGGCTGCTTTTAGCAAATGTAAAGCTGCAGGGTGGGTAACTGTGCATACAGGGAACGGGATGAGTACCTGGGGATTTGGCATTAATGACAGTTAAGGAGCTAAGGGCTGGGAACAAGGGATGCAGTAGGAACAGACCAGGTACAGACAGATGCACCCAGAGCTGGGAGATGGATGAAATGGGGCCACCTCCTGTCTCCAGAAGGGTTTGAGGCAGAAGATGCTGCAAAATGTCAAAATTCTGGAGGATTTCAGCAGGGAACAGAATCATGCTGGTTACAACCATAAAAAAATGGAAATCCAAACCAGAGACATTTCACTAACTGATGCCACTCTGTCTTTAGGGTCCTCCAGGCCCACGAGGACACCCTGGCCCTCCGGTACGTATACATGGAATGAGTTCAAAGACATTATTGAAACAAGCTAAAATTATTGCTGTGATATTCTCCAGGGGGAACTGTTCACTCACTGGAAATTACAGCTTAGCCCCTTTCCTCATATGCAAAAATGTGTGTGTGAATGGACTAGTGTTTCTTGTGCTTTAGTCCAAACCATCTTATAGAGACAGCATTGTTGCCTCTCCCCTTCGTCTGCATTGAGGGACTCCAGGGGAAAGAGGATTTCAAAAGGACATGACTGAATATCTTTGCAATAGTGACTGCCCATCTTTCTGGCTGATGCCCCTTTTTTTTGCTTTGATTTCCAGGGACCGCCAGGAATTCCAGCCTCATTTGTAAGTTGCTGTTTTCTGTACGTTTGTTAATGACGATAATAAGTCATGCAGAGCCAAGGTGCTGATGGGACATCCAGAAAGAGCTGCTGGGATCCTAAAGACACACACTCAGGTCCAGCAAGAGTTGCTGTGTTAGCAGAGCAATGCTTGAACCGCAGCCCTAGACCGAGAAGCATTTGCTTGCACCAGGGCACGTTCAGCTTCTCACAGTCTCAGTTACCATCTTTTTCACCCCACACTAGCAACAAGACGGCTTTGGGGCAGCTTTCCGGACACTAATCGACTCGAACATGGCGCTCAAGACAGAGGTAGGAGGGTACTTTTGAACTCACTGGTCTTTGCTAGAACTGGAGGCTGGGAAGGGTCCGTGGGCTTAAAGGTTATATACACAAAGCTCTGGTTTGTCACTGTCCTCATGGAATAACTGGGGTTTATATATGCAAAGTACCAGTTAAAGGATGTGGTTCTGCTGTGTTACTTGTTTGTGAAGCTTCAAACCTCATGACATTGCCATAGTGACTCAGAAACCTTTGTGGTTACAGCACCTGGCATCCCCCAAGGCAACTCCTGACTTTGTCTCCTTTTCTCTCCAGGGTTATCAACATCCTGACCTTCTCATGCTGGATCACGGAGGGGAGATCTTTAAGACTCTACACTACCTCAGCAACCTCATTCAAAGCATCAAAAGACCCCTGGGAACCAAGGAAAACCCTGCACGCATCTGTCGAGACCTCATGAACTGTGAACACAAGATGAATGATGGTAGGAAGCCCTGAGTGTACTAAGGCTGCATCCTCCCATAGGGGTGTTTCACATGGTCCAAACAGGTCTCCTTCCCTGGGACCACTAACACAGAAATCAAAACTTTCCTTTTCTCATTCACAGAAAAGTTTAAGTGTCCTTGTTAATCCCCGAATCCTCCATTTCTTCAGGTACCTACTGGATTGACCCAAATCTTGGCTGTTCCTCGGACACCATACAGGTCACCTGTAACTTCACCAATGGTGGGCAGACGTGTCTCAGCCCCATCACCGTCTCCAAGGTAGGCACAGCTCATCCCAGCATGGCATTTCCCATACTCCTATTATGAAATATTTACCCAGAGGTGTGCTATCCCAGGACACTGGAAGGTGACCACTGTGACACAACAGGCTGGTTCCTCCTTGAGGCAGTTAGGGAGCTGTAACATTCAGAACTGTTCTCATGCAGTTAAAAAATACACCCAAGACTGTTGTTGACTCTTGTCAAAACAAAGCAGTACGTTTCCAGCAATGTTTAATTAACCCATAACCTTAACAGATGCCAGTAATTTTGCAAACACGCTGCTCCCAAATGCTTTGTTGAATTAACTTATGTTCAGGTCACTCTTGCATTTTGTTTTCTGCCACCTGAAAAAGTGAGGTCAGTTTAAATATACAACTTCCCAGTGAAGCTAATGCTACAGGATTTTTTCTTGAGGAAGCACCTGTACCAGAAAATACCAATAAGAACATGTGGGTTCATCCTACTAGATGAACCCAGAACCTGATGAACTAGAACCTGCTGCTTTGCAGAAGTGTGTATTGAATTCAAAATTTACATTATTTTCCTCCTACTTAAAGACCTGCCAGTTTGTTCTGAAAAATAAAGGACCTGCTGTGTCCCCATTAAAACTTTCCGAGGTGACTTGGCATCAGGCCCTTATGCCCATACTCAAGCCAGATCCAGTTCTGGACATCCATGCATGGCCACCTCCAGACTTAAGCAGACCACAGGGACCCCTTTGCTGTCCCATCTGGCACTAACCCCACCGCTAGCTCCCTCCAGCCCCGCTGCAGAGGATTTGCTCTAATGTCTCTGACACCTTCACAGCTGGATTTTGACATCGGTAGAGTCCAGATGAACTTCCTCCGCCTCCTGAGCTCAGAGGTGGTGCAGCACATCACCATCCACTGCCTGAACACCTCCGTCTGGCAGGAAGGCTCCTCTGAGAAACCCTCGAAGAAAGCCGTGCGCTTCAGAGCCTGGAACGGGCAGATGTTTGAGGCAGACGGGCAGCTCAGGCCAGAAGTGGCAGCTGATGATTGCAAGGTACATTGCTGCGGAAGAGAGGAGAGGTGGGGGGAAATGTCAGGCAGAACCCACTCAGGTCCCATAACAAGGCTCGAGTTATACCTGTGCTGCTTACTGTCCCCCAAAAAAGGGGGAGAAGGGTCTAGTTTAGCTGTTCACTACTTTAATGTTCCGGTCCAGGCTGCTATAGCAGCTCCTGTCAAGTAAATCACCTTCAACCAGAAAGCAAAAGATTAAATTCCAAAGTTACATGTCAGGTGTAGCAGCAGTTAAATGGCAGAAGGAGGAATTGCCACCCGAAGGCGGTGGTCTTGGCTCCTGGCTGATGCCACACTGAGTCGTTAGCCGTGTGTCTGCATGTTGGGTTCCTGCATTAGGACTTTGTGTTTGCTGATGCCATTCCAAGCTCAGTTTCCATCAACTCAACCTAGATAAAGGCTTCACCAAAATGCTTTTTAAGCCTCACCCCAGCCAGCTCAGGGGTGGTCCCTCATCTCATACAGGGCTTTTCAAGCTCGTACCTTAGTGAAACACATTCCTTTCCAGCAGGATTCGTCCCCGCCTCCATTAAACAGCTTTTCATAGAACCATAGAATGGTTTGGATTGGAAGGGACCTTAAAGCTCATCCAGTTCCAACCCCCCTGCCATCAGCAGGGACACCTTCCACTAGACCAGGTTGCTCAAAGCCTCATCCAACCTGGCCTTCAACACTTCCAGGGAGGAGCATCCACAACTTCCTTGGGCAACCTGGTCCAGTGTCTGACCACCCTCACAGTGAAGAACTTCTTCCTAATATCTAATCTAAACCTTTTCCTGTCTTTCCCTCCCCCCTGCACAGATCAAGGATGGACGCTGGCATCGGACCCTCTTTTCGTTTCGGACACAGGACCCTCAGCTGTTGCCAATTGTCAACATCTACAACCTTCCCCCATCCGAGCCAGGAAAGCAATATCACCTCGAGGTCGGCCCCGTCTGCTTCCTTTGAACAAAGCCATCAAAACCGGGCTCCAAGGCTTTGACCCCACGTTTGACCTGTGTCTTTACACAGGTTCTCCCACCTCTCTGCAGCAAGGACAGCTGGGCTGTATCTTTTGGGTCAACTCTTGCTCTAGCCTTTGGCTCAAGGTCTCAAAGAACCTGTGATCTACTGAACTCAGCAGATTGTTGGAAGGAGGAATAACAAGGACATAGGGGAAGCAGGTATCAGTGGGGACGTGAACAGTGAAAAGGGATCAGGGGACTAGAGATGTTGCAAACAGTTCCACACACAAAGCTTTTTCCATGACCAAAGAAAATATTGAGAGAAACCTCAAGCAACTTGCAGCGTGTGGGTTTTGGGTTTTTATTTCCTCCCCCTCTCCATTTTGTCTTACCTGGTTCCTGAGTTACCAAATGTTCTTTCCATTGAAAAGTAATTAAAAGATAGAGCTTCCCTCTCAGAGCTTGTCGCCTTTTGGATGGCCACGTGCTGCATCAGGTCTCCCAGGCGGAGCTGCAAGTTGAATCTGGCTGCTCTGTGTACCGGAAGCATTTTGATGTGCAATATTAGAAGAAACAAAATATATATTATTATATTATTTAAAGCAAAAAGAAAAAGGAAAAAAAAAAAAGAAAAAAAAAAAAACAACTAAGTTCCCTCCTTCCATGAGTGAGTTTAATCAACATCCCTTCTCATGGGTGGTGTTGGGGTAGGGGAGAGTCCCAAAGCCAAGAGGGGGGAATGGAAGGTTAAAGAGATTGGTGCTAAAATAGAGAGAGAGGATGGGCTCGTCTGATTTGTTTCTACCTCTCACTGTGAAATCTCTGGTGCTCTTAAAAAAGTGTGTTATTTTATATATATGACTTTAAACTATTTAAGGTTGTGAAGGTGCTACAGTCTTGTCACCACCCAAAAAAAAAAATAAAAAGCCAGCCCATAGGACCATCTCTCTAGGAAGAGAGGAGGTGACAATCGACAGCTAAATCAGAGAAAGTCACCTTTAAAGGGATCCTTTGGTCACCGTGGACGTCAGTCGCGTGCAACAACTCAAACCGTGTCCAAAATAACTCACGGGATATTTTTAAAAGCAAATTTGCTTTTTTGTTGTTGTTGTTTGTTTTTTTAATCAGCACTTCACTGCTTCGGGAGGGGAGTGAGGGTTACAGCTCATCTGGAAGCATTGAGCCTCAGAGCTCTTTTTTGAGGTGGTTGGCATGTTTTGCTGTAGCCGCGGTGGCCACGCGTCCGTGCTGGCCTGTGCCTGCAGCGATTCCCTGGTCTCAGCTCCTATTTAAACCCAGCTCTGCAACCTTTCTGTCTGGCCCCTCCATCAAGACTGACATGATGGTACCTTGTTTCAGAACCCAGCCAGGCTTGGAGGGGTTTTGTTTTGTTAAGTTTTGTAGAAATTTAGTCTCTATATGTAAATTTGGAGATTTTTTTTTTTTTTAAGAGGATAATTATGGTAATCTTTAAGTCTATATAAGGAATAATATTGATGTAATCGGAGCTGTACTGTATCGTAAATGCTTCAGTGCCTGTTTGGAGTTTTCATGTCTCATATGAATTATGGATTTTATTTTTTTGAGGAAAAAAAAAAAACAAAGATATGTGAGTCTCTCTTTGTGTACTTTTTTTTTTTAACTACTGCTTGCTGGTTGGTTTCCAACAACCATCAGAAAAGGTTAACAAGATCTGTCCCAAATACCTCACCCTCCACGCAGCCCTGCCTCTGCTCAGAAATACCTCACCCCCGCGGGGCCGGCTCGCTCCGGCACCCCCAGGCCAGAACCCCCATCGCTCATCGCCCGCTCGCCACCCTCCCGTGCACACACCCTCCCACGCTCACAGGCTTCTCCCTCGCTCATCCTCTCACCATCAATTTTGTATGTTTTCTTGAAGCTGGAGTTACCATTTGTTCTCATTAAAGCTTTTTTTTTTCCTTCTTTTTTTCTTTTTTTTTTTTTTTTTTGGACTTTAAAATAAATATTTAAAACTGAGGCAACGAAATGGGACTGGTATGATTATTTTTTTTCTCTTATTCATGGGATACTAAGTGGGTGAGAGGTGCAAAAATAGCCCGTGGGTGCCAACATTGGTGCAAAAGCCCAGAGACCCCCCCCAGGGGAGCTCAACCCACACCCCAAAACCTTCCAGTGCCAGTCACAGCATGACCTGCTCATCCCTCAGCATGTGGCTAAACACACGACAAGGCTGGGATCCTGATGGTTCCCCACAGCTGAATGTCACCTCACTGCCCCACCAGCCCGTTCATCCACGTCCCCATCCTGACACAGTGCTGGAGAGCAGGAAGAAAGAAAATAAATTAAAAAAATAATAATAAAAATAAAAA
>NW_010300113.1:81891-104414 GCF_000700745.2 Antrostomus carolinensis | reverse complement strand
ATGGGGAGAGCACATAGAATCCTCAGGAGCTGCCGAGACCTGGTCTCTGTTTTCTGCCAGCTTCTGTCCAAGCTTTGGACACTCTTGGTTGCAGCAATTTTAAAGTTGCTTAATGGATCTTCTGTCTTACTCAAAACAGTTAATTTTAGATTGATTTTTATCTATAGCTCGGGGGGTATTTTTAAACTGACTTTCATTTTCTTTGCTGCTTTTTCTAAGAATTTTCACAATGACTTTACAGTACAGTTCGTGTGAGTGTGTGTGGAGAAAGGAGCAGAGTGGAGCCTTCCCATGCAGAGGTCACATACAGTCCTAAAAGCAGTTTGATTTAATAGTGTTAAGATATTTAGCTTATTATTAATATTTAGAGGAGCTTAAAAACATCTCTGGAGCTTGCAAGGTGTGAGATTCTCACTTTGTTGTCTTAGTTGAGCCCAAAACAGATCTTCAAATGTCTGGGACTTTTTGGAGCAGTCCTTTTTCTTCCTGGGCACCGCAGTATTGGAGTGGTAGGAGTTTTTTGGAGTGGATTGAGTGCTGCGTGGGTGTGCTGGGGTGGAGAGGCACAGCTAGCACCAAGGATGTGCTGTTATGGGCACATTCGTCTGTTCCCAGCAAGGGAAAACCTCTTAACTTGCTAATCCTCATGGATGAGGCAATAAACCCCATCATGCCTGAATCCTGGTTCCTGTGGATCATTCCCAGGCAGGACATGCAGGGAAGGTATTCGCCCGCCTGCCACGTGTGTTTAAGGTGAGTTGCTAAAATGAGGACTACGTCACTGGTTTCCACAGACCAGCAGAGAATCTTGGTGCTGGACCCCTGGCATGGCAGAGGTGGGACTTCCTTTGGGCTTCTCCCCTCTCAGCTGCTGTGAGAATGAGGAACTCTAGTAGCTGAGAGTTGTGATCTGGCTGGATATTTTGAGTTATCAAAAGTCTTACACATCCCCGACTTGTGAAAATGTGAGTTGAGACCAGCAGAGGAGAGAGTTGCAGAGAGGACTAAGGATGCCTTGTATTGAGGAGGTGAGACAAATCTTTTGGCCTCGGTGTATTGGGAATGGTTCTGCAGGCTGGACAGGTCAGATTGACTTGCTGTACCATGGTATTGGAGTGCTGCATCACAGTAGTGCAGCACTCCTGTTCCACTTGTTAATTCCTCCAGCCTTTGGGGGCCAGTTGGTAATAGCTGCACCCTTCTTTTTGTTTGTCTTGGTTACACAGCTCTGTTTGAGTTTCCATGCAAGTCTCGTATATGTGTGAGAGTGCACATATATCTATCCTCCCTCTTGGGGGTATGCTGAAAACAATCTATTTAGAAACCAGGTGTCCTTGTCTCTCTTGGCATCTGGTTAAATATCAGCCAAATAGGAGAAGGTAAATCCTAGAGTGCTTTAACAACTGCTTGGGCTGTGTGAAGCCCTCGGCTCCATCTGATGGGATTTGAAGGTCACGGTGGTTGCTCACATGTGAAAGATGTGTCCTTATTCCCCATAGATAAAACAGACCAAGATGATCTATCTTGAGGTGTCCCTAAACTGAGCTGACACCCGCTTGTGTTTCAGTCTGCTGAGACCAGAGGTCGCTGTTGAACTGGAAATGGAGACTCCTGCACTTCTCCGGAGCCTGCTTCTCTATTGTGTCCAGATCTTTACCTGCTCTGTAATACTTCAGGCTGCTTTTCTCTTACAAAAAGACTGTTCTCCTAAAAGCACAACACTAGGCTCCTCCAAATGAGGAATTGAATAGATCCAGCTAGAGGAGAATGTAGGACAGTGTGGGTGAGCTCTGTTTCTCTGCAGTTAACTCTTGCCCCAGGCACCTACCAACACATCCTGCAAATACTCCTCAGTCTTAATGTGCAGCTCCTCCATTTCATTCATTCCTGGTCTCTGGCATAGCCTTGTTTGTAGCAGACATCTCTTCTTTTAGCACTGGTCGTTGTCTATGAAATGTTTGTAGTAGCAGCAGCCAAGGCAGTGTGATAGTGATATTCTGAGGCTGAGAGGGATTTGGACTTGTAGGTGACATGATCTGCCTTCTGTGTGCAAGTCGAGAGGAATGAGATGGGACAGAACCAGACATGTCTCTGTGTAACATGGCCATCCTGAAAGCGAGATGCTATAGGAACATACATAGGAGCAAAGCTCACTGTGTTTAGGTGGACTGCACAGTATTTCCTAACAGTGGCCATTTGCCATGACCGTCCTTCGTCACACAATTGAGCTGAACTCATTGTGCATGATCAGGAGATTCAGTGTGGCTCAGAAACCTCCTTGCATATGGGCTCTGCAGCTGAGTCCATCTCAGCCCTGCTTTGCTGGAACTGCTGTATGTCAGGGATTTGTTATGTGGACAAGTGGCAGTTGTGTGAGTCCTGGTTAAAACTTGGTCTGAGTAGCAGCATTGCAGGGAAACCTATCCTGAAGCTGACTGAGCCCCTTTTGACTGTACTGGAGGTTAAACTACTGCTGCTACACACAAGTGAATGCCTGCAGAGGGGTATTGTCCTCTCCTGGGCAGGCCTCTGGTAGGAGGCACAGAGCTGCACCACTGTAGCACCAAGGCTGGACCACTGAGCTCAGCTGATCCTGACCTGGCTGTGAGTATGTCTGCACCAAGTCCATTCCTAGACAAGGAGAGCTGGCTGAAAATGCTCAGCTCCTTGTACAGATATCCATAAAATCCCATAGGTTATCATTTGCTGCAAGTTGCACAGATGAATTAGCATCTTATGTCAGCATTCCTTACTGCTTGAAAACACCTTGGCTTTTAATTTCATTGCTTTTTCCCCCTAGAGAAAAACTGAATGAGAGCTTCCAGCAGAAAAAGACACACTTGTGCCTTTCTTCAGGAGAATATGCCCAGGCTTCACAAAATGGGACATCCATGGCAGCAACAGCCTGGGAAGTGAACAAGCTGTGCTTCACATCACTCTGCTAATTCAGTATTCACAGCAGACTGAGATCCAGCAGTATGTTCTCAATTGGTTTATTATAGTCAATACTTATTATTAATAGATATGAAACAGACAAGATCTGAGCCTTTTGATGCTGTAAATCAATATAGATCTGTTCACTCCCCCAAAATGCACTCTAGTCTCAGCAGAGCCACAAATCCTTAGTTAAAACTGAAGTCTTTTGCCTAGACCTGTAAACTTATTGTGGATATTTTTGTCTTGGCAGAAACAGGTCTTTGATTAGCCCTGCTATTCCAGTACGTGTGGGGAATAATCTATCCAGCAGAAGGCACTATTTGGCTGGAAGGATTAGCATGGTGTGGTTATTTTGGCAAATGCTGTGCAGGAAGCCAGTACAGTCACAGGAACACAGCTGCCCCAGTGAGCATTACCTGTATTTGGGTGCTCTTGAGTTGTGCCTCTCTCTCCTTAGGAACAGAACCCTGTATTCAAAGCAGTGGGAGTGTAGGAAACACTGTGGTGTCTAAATAACTTGCAACATCCTGTAATGTTACTGCACAAAAGGTCTGAGTTAATGATCCAGTTGATTTACAAGTCAACTGCACGACAATAGAAATTAATATTCACTGATGAGCCAAGGTGAGAAGCCTTGAATTTTTTTTTTTTTCCTCTCTAATGGTTTTGTGTCAAATCTGTGGGTGAGTTCATATACCTGTGCATGGATCAGAGGGTATCTGGGGATAAGTAGTATTTGATTAACTTTTGGGCTGTCCTGGAAAATACAAGAAATCTTGTGTGAAACTGCCCAAGTACTGTGCTGTTCTGAAAATAGCTCCTAGTACCAGTGAATGAGTAGATGGAAAAGGAGAGTCCTGATCAAACGTGGCTTTGTTTAGGGGGCAAAATATAAGTATCAGAGGCCAAATACTTACCACCTCCTGTGATTTATACCCAGTTGAGCTGCTCCATTGTAAAATCACAGTCAGAGGGGGAAAACTGTGGTTATTAAGGGAAGAAGGTGGCACTTTTCTTTAAATTAACAGATTTGTAGTTAAAAACAGGCTTGCTGAGTGAAAGCTGCTGGCTGTGGCAAGTCCCCTCCCTGCAGCAGGAGGCTGTATGGAGTGGACTTCTGTCTAGCATACTGGTAGTCAGAAGTGGCTACTTAAACTCTGTGTGTAACCAGAAGAACCATAGTGTCAGTCACCCGTCTGCTACATGGATGGGTGTTGGCTGGCTGAGAGCAGTTCCTTGACACCTGGAAGAATGGCTTTGGACATCTCTGCTTTCAAGGTTTTTCTCCTTCCTCAGACTGGGCTGAGCTGAACTGATTAATGTCCTGTGCTATGCCTGAGGCAAGAGGCTGCATGAACTGTTCCCCATCAACCCTGAGCCATGTGGGAGATAGACCTCCAGGGATACACCATCCTTCCTCCCTCCTCACACTGAACACCTCTTCTCTCAGAGAAAACAGGGAGGTGAGCTTGTCTGATCTTTGTTCTGCTGCTCAGCATTAGCAGGGACTGGGTGCAGATGACTTGTCAAAGGGGCATGTGATACAGAGCTCCTGGCCCTGCTTTCTGCTCTCCAATGCCCAGCAAGGTCAGTAACATCCCCAGGCTGTCCCTCTCCTGTAGGTTCTCTCTTGCAGAGCCAGTACTTAGCAAAACTCCTCTAATAGCCTTTATGGTCTTAACCCAATTTCCTTCAAAATTGCCATATGCTGTGAGCTTTGGGAGGGATTAAGAACATGAGAAGGCTGCTCTTTTAAATCCCATGGAAAGGAGGAAATGTGGCATTTTGAGTGCCTGCAGGCAAGGAATATAGGAATCTCATCACTTCTGTTCTAGGGCAGGAAAAAAAACTTATGCCCTTACCAAACTTAAGACTGCCTTCTTCAGCAAGCATTTTTCCTAATCAGAGGAAATGTGAAGGAGGTCTCACTTGCTGTTTTGTTGTCATAATGAGTGATGCTCTGAGATGCTTCTAAAACTTGTGAAGAAACAAGACCATGCCGAGGATGATGAACTCCAGAGAAGAACCAGATGCTGCAGAGCTGGAGTTGAGCCTGCTGCTGAGTAACCACTTCCCTCCATATCAGCATGAGGTTTGTCCCAGCTGTTAGTGAGACTTTTGCAGTGTGCTGAGCCAGCCAGGTGCTGTCTTCTGAATCACTGTTGTGGCATGTGGTGGGAGGTAGTATTTAATTTGGGAGTTAAAACACTTGATACTAGGGATGGCCCTTCACACTGGACGAGATAAAACAGGCTGCAGATACTGGGTCAGAGACAACCTCCTGACAGCCACGCTGGGAAGTTGATGATCCTGGAATTAGACTTGGAGGACTACACATGATAGGTTCAACCCTTCCAGAATTTGTAGAGTAGTGCTGAAATCCCTGGGCTGTTGTGGAGCAGGGCACTCTCCTTTCCAGATGGCTTGGTGCTAATGTGTGCTGGTCCTCAGTCCAGATCAGCTCATGAGGCTCTGGTGCCTGCCACCTGGAGTTAAGTCCTGGCTGGATCAGGATAGGGAGCAGTGCCCTGTGGCCAGAATGCCTCCATCCATGTGAGAAAGAAGAGCCTGTCTCTCCTCTGGGGAGACTTCATGCATTGAAGCTGAAATACCAGGTGGTGGGCATTTCTTACATATGCATAGAAGTTCTGTGCACAGTGCATAAACAGATTAAAACTTGAAGTATTTTTTCACTTGGAAACCTGATCTTTAATCCTGTGGCTTTTGTAGCCCTGTGGAGGGGGTGTTGCATCCCAGCACTAGGGTAACAAGTGAGATGGACCCTTTCCCCTGCTTTGGAGGGCTACAATATGAGTTTATTCTGCATTTGAGAGTGCCTGAGATCCTTTGCCACAAGCTGTGATTGAAGGTCAAAGCGCAGTGATGGCAACAGTTCTGAGAAGCAGGATCCGGAGGTCAATTAGTGAATGAGCAGGGATAAGAAAATGGAGGTTGAAAAAGAGTCAAAGATATTTACAGCCTGCATGGCCTTCCCTCTCCTGGCGCTTTATTTTTAATGGCTTGCTGCTTTTACCTCTTTGTTTAATGAATATGTTGCTGAGTTATTGGAAGCACAAACTGCATCCAAAAGCAGGACACTCAGGGTTTATTATATTCATGTAACTCAAAACCAGCCAAGTTGATTATTTTTTTTCTTTCTTTTTCCCCCTCCTTCTTCACCTCATCTTTAAAACTTGCAGCAGGTTTAGTGGTAATGACAGGTGAGAGACTGGCAGTGCTGGAGACAGAGGAGCTGTGTTTGGGTAATGACCCCAGCTGTGGGTGGGGAGAGCACCCTCTCCTCCTTGCCTGATGCTTGCTGTGCTTCCAACCACCTCTCCTTGTGGCTTGGGGCAGATGCAGTCCTTGGCTGTCTGCTTGATATTCTGGTCTCCACTGCTACTGGAATAGCTTTGAGAAGCTGGGCTTGAATTTTCCATCCATTTACCTGCCTGGCTTTATGTTAGTGTGGTCATCTGCTCTTGTATGTCTGGAGAATGGAGGTAGTAGATATCCTCAGTCATCACAGCATAGAGTGTGAACTTGCAGCTCTGCAAAGGCTGTTGGACCTGGAGGTCCTGGGGTGGCTTCAGCTCCCTTTGCTGCAGGAGATGAGTAGTTTGTGGGAAGAAACTATGAAACTGTTGTTCTGGTCTTTTTATCTCATCATCTCTGGGAGTCTCCCCTGATTGTCAGGCTCAGTCCAGGTAATCCCTTCTGTGAAGTGGCAGAGGGGGTGTATTTGGTGGCTTCTGCCCTCTTTAAGGCAGCCTGTAGTCTGCCTGCCCTCCCCTGGGGATATTCCCCTTGCTAGCACCGAGGTGGACGTGGCAGCAAAGTGTAGGACAGTTCTTTAAGCCACGCTAGCTGCCAGACCCTGGGACTTTGTCCTGCAGCTACCCTACATGTCTGATGGAAGCATAGCACCAGTGGGCTCCAGCAGCACCCCTGCCATGTCCTCCCAGGATGGAAAAGGGGCAGAGGAGAAAACCAGGGGGCAGGGAGATCTCTGCTCCTGGAGAGAAATAAAGGACCCCACCCTCTGTATGAGACAGCAAGAGGTTTTCATCTCAGCCCTGGTTAATAAGGGCATTTTGATCTACAATTGTTGACTGCAGAAAGAGCCTCCCTGATAAAGGGGGAAGGGATGTCCTGGGGGAGAGGGTCGCTGAATATGCATGGCCCCGGGTCTCTTTGTTTAGCTGATATCTGACTATATTTATTCTTCTAGATTACACATTCTGACTGCGGAACAAAGGGCTGGCAGGAGCTGCTCTCTTGTGCTTAATAATTTGAGTGAATTTACATTTCAATGCAGCCCTGCGCCACTTCCCACCCCCCATGGAAAAAGCAGAATTTCCCTGTTGCGGGGAGGGGGGAAAAGAAACTCCCACCCCAGTGGCCAGGCTGGGAGATTTATTGATATTCCTCTCTGAATTTATTCCTCGTGAATCCTGTACGTCTGTGCCCACCCGCCCCATGTAGAGATGTTTTCTTCCCTGCCACCCTGCTCCATGACTTGCTCAGATAATGCTGTTTGCCCCACCTCCCTGCTGAGCAGTGTGATTCATCGTCAAGTAATTAACCATCAGCAGCACAGAATGTACCTGGCTAGGCAGAAGTGTGAAAATATATCTACACCTAATGGGAACGGGACAGAAGACTTCCAGTTTGAGTGACACACGGGGAGCTGCAAAGTGACAAAAAGACAGAATTAGCCGTTGCCAAAGCTCCCCAAACGTGCTCTGGTTTCTATGTAACGTCCTTTTCGCTCTACTTTAGGGCCTGAAAGTGCAAAATATAATTTGCTGAGTCAGTCACGGGGCGTCTAGAGGTGGCAATTTCTCACCTGTCTGTCTGACCAGGCTTGGATCCCTGCCTGCTGTGCATAGTTTGACCATGGGGCTCATCTCTTGTCTGAGATAAATTTTCCCTGGTCTGCATCCCCAAGCTTATCTACAAGTATAGTTTTGTGTCCCTGCATAGGATCCTGGGCCCTGTGTGCACAAGTGTTAGCTGCCACCAGCCCTTACTGAACCTGCACTTGAATGTTAGGGCAGCTGCATACTTTGTCTTGCTCACCTGATGACAACCTTGCAGGGACAGAGACTTTGTACACTGATAACCCCACCATGCTGCACCCATATTCAGGTCTCTTAACACTACTCATCTGCATTAGCCCATTTTAACAAACACTTGATTATAGGAACAGGTCCTCTTTGTTATTTCAGAGGACATCTCTACTTGACTTGAGCCCCCTAGGAGGCAGGTTGTGAGCCCATGAGCGCAGGACTTTGCTGGATGGGGTCTGTGTGTTGAGGTGTGGATCAAGTAATGCTTTTCTCCCATTTGCTCATCTAGTCCCATGCTGTCTTGCATGGTGCAAAATGAGATGGACCTTCGCTTCTCTTGAGGCTGAAGAAGCAGGACACGATGGAAAGAGCAGCTTCAGACACACCTGAGTCCAGCAGCAGCCTCTTCCAGAAGCTTGTTACATCTGCACTGGCTCTTCAGGCAGCCAGCGGACAGGTACTTTTGTCTTGAATACTTTTCTTGCCATCTTTTTCCTTCTTTTTGAGTCTGCATGAAGACTTGTGCATGGAAGATGTGAGTTTTTACGTTGAGCAGCAGAGTGCTTCCATGTGCAAGGGAAGCCTGCCTCTAGCCAGCTCCAAATGTGTGACCAGTGGCCTTTAACACATTCCGTTCAGGCCTTCATTCCAACCTGAACTGCAGAAAAATTTGGAAATTAGTTTTATAGACAGCTTTCACCACTTCTGTGCACATTGGCATGTGTCAGGCTCTCTGTGGATGTGCCTTCCCTGTGCTGCTCAGAGCAACAGGGCTGAATTCTTGGCTGTGCAGAAAGCAGTGCAATGATCTGAACTTAACCACTGCTTATAAAGTAAGATCTTGTGCATGTGCAGTGCTGCTCTTGCTACTACCCCTTCTAGATGCAGTCATTCTGCATTTCAGAATGTGGGATATGATACCCGAGGGCTTGGTGCTGTGCCCCACTTGAGCACAGCAGAAGGAATTTCCTGCCCTGCAGATCTTCAGTCTAAAGGGTGAAACAGTGGGTGGTTGTCAGAAATTCTGTCTGAAACTCCTGCTGGATCAGGTAACTGTTTATTTTCATGCATAAATATATACATTCATTATTTTTCATTCGTTTTGCATCATGCAAAAAATGTGGGAACATACATATGTTTGCATTGTGCATAAATGTGGAAACATACATATGTATGTTCTGTATCGCACACGTACACAATCTGTAATATACATGAACACAATGCGGCATTAAATCAGGGCTTTTTTTGCTTCTCTTAATTACCTAATTATATTGATTTTTACATTCTGTACGTCTTGGTTTTATCTGAACTTTACAGAAGGTGTAAGCAATACACATCTTGTCACATCCCATTTTCACACTAGCGCTGTTGCTGTATGAACCATTGCTAGAAATAAAACACGACTAGAATAGTCAGCCATCTGTCTGGGAAGCACATGCGGTCCCAGATGGCAGTTTCTCTCCTGCTCGCTGGTAGCAAAGTCCTCTGTCTAAGGAACATAGCAGAAACGTGTAACAATTCAGTGGGGATATGTATAATGTGCAGCCCTCCCCCAGGCTGGGGCCGAGGGCCTCCAGCAACGGAAGAGGAGGGAAAGTTTGAGCACTGATTCCATCCCTAAGGGGAGCAAGTGTTCACCTCCTGCCGAGCAGCGAGCTTCACATCCAGAGCTAGTTAACTCCACAGCAAAACCCTCTGCTGCTCAGCTCTGGGTGACTCAGGTTCTTCGTCCCTTCTGTCTCTGTGCACGACTATTCCTTTGCTGCTTTGCAGCCAGAGCTAGTTAACTCCACAGCCAACCCCTCTGCTGATCAGCTCTGGGTGACTCAGGTTCTTCATCCCTTCTGTCTCTGTGCATGACTATTCGTTTGCAAGGGTGCAGTGGGGAGCAGACAAAGGAGTCAGCAGGACCTTGGCAAGTAAAGATGGAGAGACATGAAAGCCCATGAGGTGTTCTCTCTAGCACTGTAGAGAGTCAGTCTGTCTCTACTGGAGAGCTGGGTGCTTGGTTTGCAGACAGCTTGGCTGCCAAGAACTGACACTTGTCCACTGATACTTGTCCATCTCAGGGCCCCCAAACTACCTTCGCAACCTGTCTCCCTCCATCAAGGAGTTGCTGTATATTGTTCAGGGCAATTGCAGTGTGGCATTGCTGCCTGCCCTTAGTGCCACTTGTGAAAAGACAGCATGGGAACATCTTTCCTGCCAGCAGAGGTGAATGGGTGATGAAGCACCTCTAGTTAGCAAGGCATGATCACTTCTGCTGGGCTCAGTCTCCAACGGTTGCTTTCACTGATCAAAATGAGCAAAAAAAAGCCCAAGAATGTGAAAATTGCCAAAGTCTGGGAGTGACTCAGTGAGAAGGCAGCTTCATCAGCCTTTGAACTCTTCCCCCCTTCATGCAGTTTTGAATCTGGCCTGCGGGAGGGATAAAGGATAACAGAACAGGTTTCTACAGAACTAAGGAATACGGAAGAAATAATCAAAAAAAGAATGACAGCACTCCATGGCTTTGGGAAGGGCACCCAAAGCCATCAGCCTCTTGGCTGTGGTTTTCACTCCTGCCTTCAGAAGAGCCAAACAATGTGAAACAGTGCTGAATTTCCTTGTCTCCTGATCATTTTGCCTTGCAAAAATGTCTCCTTTATGGGTTCCAGTTTTCTGAACTGTCCTTCAAGCCTATTTCCATTCCCAGAAAAGTCTTTGCACCATCTACTGACCTTTTAACCTCAAGATACCTGTCCTCATCTGCCGTTTTTACTTCTGGGAGATTTATGGATGTGATGTTGTACTGCAGAGGTTAGCCAGAGTCCTTTTGTACAGAGGAAAGCTGCTGTGTGGGCTCTGTGAAACCTTCAGGAGACAGCACAGTTTGGCTTCAAAACCTGTCCTACGCTGGAGTATTCTCTGTCTGGAGATCAACCAGCTATTTGTTCTCAGTGCTGAGCCCTGTCACCGCAGTGGTGCAGCAGTGATGGTGTATGCAGGGAGTGTAGCAAGTGGTGTGGACTTGTACTGCAGTGCTTCCCTCGACGGGGATGTTGCAGAAGCACCAGAGATGCCCACCCTGTGCAGTGTCAGAGGACTGCAGCCACTGGAGCTGCCAGTTCCCAGTTATCCCCTTTGCACTCAAAGGATCAGGAGAAATAGCAGAGAACAATAAGAAAAGGTCCTACTAAAACAGGGCAAAGGGTCAGATTGTTTTGGAGGCAGGAAAAAAACCAAACCAAAACCAGCTGCTCTTTCCTTCCTCTCGGAAACGATTTTGCCTTGGCCCAGCCTTTGCAAAATGGAATTAGAAAGCCTTGCTGAGCGTTGGGAGCTGGCATGAGCCATCACCCAGCACATTCATTATAACTGGAGCCTGGTATTTAATAAGCAGGTAATAAATGTGCCAAGTGTCCACCTTTAACTCGCCTGCGTGCCTCCTCACAGAGGCAGGCCCTGGGCTGCAGCTGCTGACCAGGAGACATCACCCTGCCTGATAAGCAGATGATGTCAGGCCTGATGGAGCAAGAGCTGTCTGGATTTTCTCTCCAAGCCACAGGCATGGCAGGGGAGAGTGCAAGTTCTGCAAGGCGAGGTGTGGGAAGCAGGTTAGGGCATGAAAGCCTCATCCTACGTAAATCAGCCCTCCAGGCTGTGGGACCTGTCTGATGTCTACAAGCCACACGGTGGGTTGTGTTAGGGAACAGGCAGGACACCTTTTTTTCACTTTGTCGTCAAAAACTTTGCGCCTTTGGTTGAGGTGCTGAAATTGTGGTCTTTCCAGTTTTAAGTACATGAGGTGATGGACAAAGGACAACTAGAGGTGGGGGATGCTTAGGAAGTAAAAGGTGTTGAGTAGAGAAGCATAGGGTGATGCTCCCCCTGCTCTGAGAAGGCAGCTGTGGGCCATGTTATGGTATCAGGAGGACCTGGGCATAAGTGTGGTGTCAGAGAAGCTCAAGGGAAGAGTCTGTGTCCCAGGGAATTGCCCGTCCCACCTCCCCTGCTGTGCCTCAGTGGGCGGCTGTTCTTGCTGGGGATGTGAGTGGGGAGAAGTGATCTGGAGGAGCTGACGAGTCCAGAGGAACAGGCCATCCTCTAAATTCAGGGGAACCCAGGTCCTAAGTGGCAGTTGATGGGGACACATGGACACCCAAGGGCTTTTTATAGCATCAGGCAGCAGGGACCAGGTTACCAGAGAGATCTCTCCAGTGGCACTGGGACCAGCCCTGGCTGGAGGAGAATGTAGGAAGGGCAGGAAATGAGGACCTCTTTCCATCTTCGAAGTAAGAAGGACCTGCTAGGACATAAGCTCTGGGACTGCCACATATGATTGACAGCTCCTTCCATGGTCAATCTTGCATCCTTGCTGGGGCTTTTCCTGGGGCACCCACCAGCATGTGAAGGATGTTGCTCTCCCCAGTCTCTGCTGGTCCTGCCTGTCCAGGCTCCAAGCAGCCACCTGCCAAGGAGATGGTTATCTCAGGGCCCTGCTCAGCCAAAGCAGGGAAGCCCATCCCTATTTGTCACCGAGCATCGGGCCTTGGAGGTGAATCAGATGCACTGTATTAATAGATCTAATCATGGCAAGCCTTGGTCGGGCTGTATGTAGCAATCTGTTTCCTGGCTGACAGCGTGCTTGCCGCTAGCAGGAGGGAGAGACGGAGGAAGAAGCATCGCCCGTCCGCAGCTCCACGGGGCAGGACCTTGAAGGTGGCTGAACACAGTTTCTTTTCACGTGTTGGGCAGGTGGAATCCTGTTCTCATGCTCGTTGAGGGCAAATCCGCTGACAGGAGCGGATCACAGCCAGGCAGACTTTGGTTTTTGGAGAATTTCCTGTGCTTTCAGGACAGGGCTTTTCTGTTTTTCTTGGGTATCCTTGCAAAAGAGATCTGCTTCTCCTTTTAGCTTGCTGGGCAGCCCCTTATTTTGCGTTTGTCTTCTGTGCTGGTAGTCGATGTTGCTGCTGGCTGGTGTTTCAGCCCAGTCTGAGATCAATAGGGGAGCACTTGCTAGCATCATATTAATTGAGTCTTATGCTGAGAGCCCTTGTGCTATTGATTGTAACAGGAACTTCAGCTGGAATTTGGGAAGCACTTACTTGAAGTCTAAAAAATGAGAAGAAAGCAGAACGCTGGGTGATTGGATTGACTTCATTTCCAGCGGATTACACTGTAATAATTGTGTGTGTCCAGTCTGCTTTCATTACTTGTCCCTCTAATAAAAATACCAGGAATCCTTTCAAATTTCAATATGCAGGATTACAGGGTGTGCTTGGAGCGAGCACCAGAGTACACTGGACAGGAGCAAAATGAGGGACTTTATCTTAATAACTGGCAGAAGATACACACTCACCCTGCTGTCTGCCCCATCCACATCCTTTTCTTTGCTTTCCTCCTTCTAAAAAAAGGAAACAAAAATGCCAATTACTGACTGAGAACATGAATTTTTCATTGACCTCCTGTAATTCCCCACAAAGCTGAGGAGCCTGGAAGGTAATGAAATGAGATTTCTTCAAAGAACAAATGAATGAGAGAAGATGACTGCCTGACCTGAAAGCCTGGTGAGATGAGGGCATCATCAAGGGCCTGTCCTTGGGGTGAGAGGAGGACAGAGATGCTCTGGATTCAGGAGGGATAGGAGGGTGGCTGGAGACTCATCACACATCTTTGCTTTTCCTCCTAGTGCTCAGGTAGCTCTTTCTCTAAGCAACTGCTGAGGTATGGGATGGTGTGGGATGCCCTGAGGGGTTGGGGCAACCTTAGCATGAGTGTGCAGGGCTTGTTTTGCTTTGGTTTTTGTTGTTTTTGTGGTTTTTTTTGATGTACAGCCTTCCACTATCACTTTTGATGTGGGGTGAAGTATTCTGAGTGCACCCAGGCTGAGGGTGCTTTGGTTATCACATGTCTTGGCTTGTTTTGCAGAGCTCTTTCTGGAGGGCCCTGCTTGCTTGTGGCTCCAAGTTTCCTGGGGTCTTGCCAGCATGCTGAGGCTTTCTAAGACTTTTGTTGTTTTTAATATTCTGCTTTGAAATAACCCAGCAAAACCTGCTCTCAAACTAATTTATTATTTTTTTATAAAGCCCCCTCCTTTAAAAAAAAAAAAAAATGCTGTCAAATTGCACTTAAGATTCATGGTGGATCTCCTCTGCCTGACTCTATTACCCAATTTAAATACACAACAGCAAGAGGGGTTGAATGCCACTATGTTAACACAGTGCCAGAGACCTCTGTGAGGTTGTTTGTTAAAAGCAAATTGTACCTGTTAAGGGGCTGGGAAGGGGAGCACAGCTGCTGTTAACTGCTTTACCAAATTGACTCTGACTCATTCGTTTCAAATGAAAATTGAAATGCTTTTGACTTCTTCTTTTTTCCTTTTTTTTTTAACCTTCCAGTGGCAAATTTGCTTTACTTAACGCTAAGTGGGGATCATTTCTTGTGATTACTGAAAAATGCATCATAACTTTTGATTACGCTGCTATTAAGGATGCAGAAT
Source organism: Antrostomus carolinensis (assembly GCF_000700745.2). NCBI lineage: Eukaryota > Metazoa > Chordata > Aves > Caprimulgiformes > Caprimulgidae > Antrostomus > Antrostomus carolinensis. The sequence continues at coordinate 89,921 of NW_010300113.1, read as the reverse complement.
GGCAATTGCTGCTGCTTGCAGAGAGGGAGAGAGAGGAAACACTGCTGGAAGAGCTGGTGTAACCCTTTGCTATGCCGAGTGCTGCGGGGAAGGTGTAACTGCTGTTGGTCTGGGGCTGCAGACTGGTAGGGCAGGACCTACAGGTCAAATTCAGGCTGGGTGCAAGCAAGCATGCACACAACTGACCCCAGAGGGATGAAGTGACGGCTGGACCCTCGCTGAGCTGCCTTGGGCTTCCCAGAAGTTGGCCTTTTGCAGGGGCTAATGATCCTCTCTTTAAATGGAAACACCTTGGGAAGATGGGCTGTTGTTTGGAGGAAGAGAACACTTTTTGGGATGGAGGTGGAATGTCCCTAGCAGCAGGATAAAGGACACACATCCCAGGGTTGTAGGGACCCCTCAGTGGGGTGGAAGTTTCTGACAGGGGGATCTTGATTTTTGCAGTGGGGGAATGGGGAGAATGATGTAGACAGCCTGGGAGAAGCAGTAGGAGAGGGATGGTGAAGTGCCCAAGAACATTTCCCTGCCTCAGTTTCCCCAGCACTGAAGGCAAAGAACGTGGGAGGAAGAATTGCTTTACATTGCATTGTGTTTTTCATGCAGAAATTTCTTGTGTTTAGGGAGCACCTGCTCTGCCGTGGGGACCATTTGCTCTCCCATCTATGTGAAGATCCCCAGGGTCTGAGTGGAGCACAGGGAGAAGATGGAACATCTGAAATGCTGTGTGTTGGAACTGGTTAGCCCTGGTCCTGGGGCAACTGGGCTGCTGCAGAGCAGCAGCAAAGGCTTGAGCTCAGGGTAAGTGCCAGCAAAGCCAATGGGCATACTGGAGGTAATACCCACTTGGATGAAGAAAACACTCTGGGCCACTGCAGAGACCTGTTTCCTGGCTTAGGAAAGGTTTAATCAATGTTTTACTCCTGCTTCTTAGCATAGTGGGCTATAAACAGAACATGCATGGACTGGTGTAAACCTGTATGTGCCCAACATTGCAACTGGGCAGTTACCTGACCTGGGAGTTGAAGAAAGGAGAGGAGGTACTGATTTTGCATTGTCAGCCTACAGACAGCTCATCAGAGGGTCCACTAGCAGTGTGTCAGGGAGTTTTGGTGTTCGATTGCTTAGATAATTCCTCCTTTGTGGCCCCTTCTCAAGGGGTCTCACTTTACTATTGTTACTGCCCGTTTTGTAGCTCTCAGAGGGCACCACCAGCCCTTTGTGGCTCCTTTAGCTCTGTTTTTCTGCTGGGAACTACGTTTCCCAGAGTTCTTCCTCTTAAAGGACTGAAGTGTTGTCACAGGCAATGCTGAGCTGCCTCTGGTGAGACGTAAGAACAAGAAATGTTGGAAGTGAGGTTGCACTTAATTAAATAATAAGCACAGAAGAACAGCCATAGCAGACATTTGCAATAGGTTTGGAAGATCACAGAATTGCCTGGATTGGAAAAGCCCGTTAAGAACATCGAGTCCAATCATTAACCTCACACTGACAAGTCCCCAACTAAACCATGTCCCTCAGCACTATGTCTGCAGAATCACAGAACTGTGTGTGATGAGACTCTCTCAAGAATAAAGGAAGGACCCTTTCTTTCTGCTGCAGTCCTTGCTCTGGGGCATGCTGTGGCCAGCTGCAAACAGCTGGTTCTGCCTCATGCCTTGAGACAGCAGAGTTGTTAGTGGGAGTTGAAAGCACAGGCTGAGTTACTGAGGCTGTGTTTGGAAGTGAGCACCCCGAGGCTCTTGGCATATCGAGGAAGAAGTTTCTGCCTTAGCAATACCTCCCTGCAAGCCTTCTAAAAACAGGAGCTTTGTTAATACTGTGAGGCTGGAAAAGTTAAAGACTTATCAAGAGCAGAAATGTGTGGAATGATTGGATGCAGAGATCAATCTGCAGAGCTGCGAAGGAAGAAATATAACAGCTACTAGTATTGATGAGACAGCCCGCACCCTCCACGGAGAATTGTGATTTCTGCTTTGTTTTCTTCTCTGTGCACCAAACTGAGCTGAATCCAGTGAAATCTGGTTACAGGAATGGGCCTGCTTGGAAAGCATTGGTAGCTGAGTTAATTGGATTTCTTGGCTATAAAGCTTTCAGGGGATCATACTTTTCTTAGCTCAGCACTAAGCCCATCTCCAGTTGGAAGGGACCTAAACCAGTCCTTGCAGTTTCTGCTTTGTTTTCTTCTCTGTGCACCAAACTGAGCTGAATCCAGTGAAATCTGGTTACAGGAATGGGCCTGCTTGGAAAGCATTGGTAGCTGAGTTAATTGGATTTCTTGGCTATAAAGCTTTCAGGGGATCATACTTTTCTTAGCTCAGCACTAAGCCCATCTCCAGTGGGAAGGGACCTAAACCAGTCCTTGCAGCCCCCCCCCCTGCCACGTCTACCGTGGCCAAGTAGAGTTGGGCTTTGTCCTGGGAGAGAGCAGGAATCCTCATGGCCAGAGGCTGTGGCTTGGCAATGTGCTGAAGGTCAACCAATCTTGGCATTCCCAAAAGTATATACAGGCATGTATACTTATAGATATACATATATATATGTGTGTATGTATATATGTGTGTGTATATATATATATAAAATACATATATATATTTTTGCTGGCAGCTGAGATAAAAGGGATATAATGAAAATGTAAACGAAAAACTTTACACCAGGCATGGCCTGACAGAGGGAAGATTGATATCCCATGATGCTTTGTCTTGATGAGACAATGAAAAATAACCACCACGGCAGCTGTGTCAATATCAGACTTGGTAATGCACCACTAGCTGTGGGTTTTTATTTAATCCGCTTTGCTTTAAGATGATAACGGTTGTTACTTTTCAATGCCTGTCTGTCAGCACCCTGGCATTGCAATATTCCTCCGCAGCTTTGCGAGCGGGTTTCATTTATTTTAAAATACCATTTCACACACTGCTGACTTTTAACAGTGTTCCATGTGAGTTTGGGAGATTGAATAGTGACAGAAACAACACTTTTTATGAGAATACAGAATATTAAAAATGGGGCACAATATACAGATGGCAGTTTTCACTACAGCTTGTTTTTTTTCCCCCCAACCTGCTTCTGCTACTCAGCTTCCCACTGAATGCATTTGTAGTAACACCATAAATGTCACTTTCGCTGACTGCCTTTTGGCATTTTATTTAAATGGGAATTCGGCTCTTGCTGCTGCCGCCGCTGCACTGAGCTCGTGTTTTGCAGGAGTGCCACTGTGCGTGGTCTTCCTGCATCCAGTGCATTTGCCATCAGCTCAAATCCAAGGGCTGCCAAAATAGCAGCCCCAGCTGTGGCAGTGTGATGGTGCGTGCATCTGTGTGTACACACCTGCGTATCCCTGGGAGGACCAGGAAGGTCACCGAAAGCCATCCAAGAGTGCTTTCTACTTGGTGAAATACTTTTCTTTCTGCTTGGCTTCTCTAAGGCTTTCATCTTGCCAGAAAAAATGCAAAATCATTTGCTGCTGTGGTGGCACCGAGAGGCAGATGATATCTGGAGTTAGTAGCTCTTGGTTTTAACTCCTGGGGCTCTTTTGGCTGCTTTCTGCCTAAAATCTGGCTGCTTGCTTTAGCTCCATTGCTGTGGTGTTGAAGGAGCCCTGTCCCCTCCAGGTTTCCTCGGGCAAATAACAGTAAAGGTTTCCTACAAGGTGATATAATCACACAACACATCCCTCTGTGGGCCTGGCTGGTGCTCCTATAGCCGTGTAGATCTTAAAAAAAATCTCTAAAGCTTGGTATATGAAGAACTGTGATGGGTGACAGTCCTTGGCAGTCATGGTCTGTCTCTTGTCACAGGGCTTGGAGACAGCTGCTGGTCTGCAAGTGCTTCCTGGGGGACCATATAGACTGAAAAACAAGAGGGTAAACTGAGGACTTGCTTTCATTTGCCCTCCAAAGCATTTGTGTCTCAGTGAGGCTGGAAATAACCAGTGACCTCCTGAAGCATCTCCCCTCCCTGGGAACAGACAATAATTTTTCTGGTTTTTACCCGATCGTGGCCCTTGAAGGAAGAGAGAATGAACTGCTGCTTGTGTCCTGGATGCTATGGCTCACCTTGCTGCCTTAAGCAGCTCTGCTCCCTCCCTTCACTGCATGCCAGCTTTTTGGGCTGTGATTGTGTGAATGCAGGAGGACTCTACACCCAGCGCTGTACCCATCCTCTATTGGCCCACAATTCCTTCAGCATGGGGAGGAGAAGCTGGTGCGAGCCTCATCCTTGTATTTCTTGTCCCTGTTCCTCCTGCCAACAGCCCTATTGATCGTCTCATCTGTGATAACTCACTGTCCTCTCTAAACACAGCTGCGGGAGGGTTGGATTGCACTCCTGTCTTCATCTTCTGCTAATGCTACGAGGCACAAAAGTGTTTTTGAAGACATGTAATTGCCTGGTTCCCCCTGTTCTTTGCATACCTTTGGAAATGTCTAAGCCTCTGCACATCTGGGCTGGAACGATTTGGCTGAGCTGTAGGGAATGGCTGTGGCAAAGCCAGGAATCCTGCAGCTTGATGGACAAAAAAAAATGTTTGTGTTTGAAAATGGAAATATTTGTTTTGCTTAACATAGAAAAGAAGATTATGTAAAAAAAATAAATAATAAGAATTGGGGTCTTTGTCATTTTGAGGTGATGGCTGGTTGCCATGAAATATTTCCTTGTTTCCTACCCCTGTACCCTGTAGAGGTCCTTGAAGTCACCAAATGCTTCATAAAGTTATTTTGGTGCTTTGGAAAATGATAAATATAGGATTATTACTTTCATCTCTTTAAAATGCTTTTATTTTAATCTTTGAGCTGGAGGTTCATTGTACAGATGTACAAGGACGTTATATAAAATGTAATGACCTGAAACAATATTGTTCCATCCTCCCTGTAATATTTTTGGTGTTACAGATTCTGTTACTGCAGGACTAAGTGCACCTGCATACCTTGAGTCCTTCTGGGAGGCTGGAAATTTGTCCTTTTCTATTCCACTGGGACAAAGCTGCTATTTCTGGCTTTGTAGGTTGCAATGGCATCAGACTCACAAGTGGTGATATTTTAATGTACATGAAGCTGTTTTCCAGTGCAGGCTGAATCTTTTCCCCTCTCGGCCCCAAGGGAGTGTGTAGCAGGGGGTGGGAGGAGCAGGATGAGCCATTACTGAACAGGTTGACTTTTTAAAGAAAATGTGAGCTGTTTGAAAATGCTCCTACATGTGCAATGTTCCAGGCAATCCTGGGAGATGGATGAGCAGTGAGAGTGCAGGTGAGGCAGGCAGAGGCACAGGAGGAAATGTTGCCTTCATGTCTCTGTCCCAACAGGAATAATTTCCACATAAATAGCACCTATCTGTTATTTAACACTTAAATCATCAAAGTGTCCATCAGCACGAGGCTCTTTTGTGCTGGATGCTCCACAAATATACAAGTGTGTACGTGGGGAAGCGTGGGGATAGTTTATGGCTCCTGTTTTAAGGCAAGGAGATGGTGCAGGTGACCTCTTCTGAGCCCTTACACCCCATTATCTATTCATCATCTATTATAACTCTTCCTTGTTGCACAAAGTTTCTCCTACATTTCATCAGGTAGGAGCCTGGCACACACAAATCAGATCTATGGTCTGCTTTCCTACAGTTAACTTAAGGAAGCTAAACTTTCCTCCTGGTGTCTAGGTAAAAATCACTCAGCTACACTTGTATGTGTGCTGGTATTGTGTAAGTCAATAGTAATGCTCTGTTTGTGTGATTCATCAGAAAAAAAATAGTGTACCTTTAGCCTGATCCCTTCTGGTTTCTTGGACACGAGGCAAGATGGATAACAGGGAAACAGTCTTCATTGTAAGACTGGTAACAGCTCGGCATGTTTTGGCCCTACTCTAGCATCTCCTAAAAATGTTGCTTTCCTGTTTCCCAGAGTGGCAGTGCTTGCATAGTGCAGGTGATTCATAGAATGGTTTGGATTGGAAAGGACCTTAAAGATCATCTAGTTCCAACCACCCTGCCATCAGCAGGGACACCTTCCACTAGACCAGACTGCTCAAAGCCTCATCCAGCCTGGCCTTAAACACTTCCAGGGAGGGGGCATCCACAACTTCCTTGAGCAACCTGTTCCAGTGTCTCACCACCCTCACAGTGAAGAACTTCTTCCTAATATCTCATCTAAACCTCCCCTCTTTCAGCTTAAACCCATTTCCCCTTGTTTTGTCACTACCTGGCCTTATGAAAAGTCCTTCCCCAGCTTTCTTGTAGCCCCTTCAGGTACTGGGAGGCCGCTATAAGATCTCCCCGGAGCCTTCTCTTTTCCAGGCTGAACAGCCACAACTCTCTCAGCCTGTCCTCACAGGAGAGGTGCCAGTGTAAATTCAGAGGTTCCCCAGCCTTACCTGGCATGGCTGTGCAAAGGCTGTCTCTGAACTCCAGCGTGCCCTGTGCAGTGTATGTGCAGTGCTCTTCACAGCTCAGCAAAGCAACTCCTTCTTAAGAACAAGCAGAATGGATTAATTAATCTGAGATGAAGACATGAGGTTCCTTAATATCCCACTCTAAACATTTGTGTGCTGTGGGGCTGGGTAGTGACACTTCATGTGAAACAAATAGAGAAGTGCGCTGGGTAAAGGGATATTGTTAAGGCTGCGTGAATTATAGTGATGTGGGAATCACGGGTCACATCTGTTTCTCTACTGTGGACTTAAGGAATGTGTCTTTCTAGTGATGGACAGCATGCCTCATGTGCCCTGGACATCTGTCTCTTAGTTCCCAGCGTGGCATTTTTGAGTGTGGGGGAAGTAGGAGGAGCACCAGACAACAGGATTTTCTAGGACAGAGTGGAAGGGATGCTAAGGTATCTCCAAGTTTGAGCTCTCTCCATCAGTTGCCAAGGTGGTTATAACAGCTTCCCTGTGTCTTGCTGATGAACACACTTTTGCTGTGTTTTGCTTGTCATGCCAAGGCCCTATTTCATTTCTCCTTGGAGGGGCCGTGGCAAGTAGGAGAGGAGTTGGTCCCTTTGTATTATTTCTTAGACAGGAAGTGTTTTTGTTTTGGTTTGGTTTGGTTTTTTTAAGCACAGAGTTTCTGGTGTTAGAGCGAGAGATTGGGATTTCTCAACGTGGGGCTCAACATGCCTTTTTTGCCTGGACTTCTGGGTTTGTGGATACAGGATGACCCTGACAAGCTTCCTTAGGCACTTCTGGCACCTATGCATACCTCATGCAGTGTTCTGGCTGCCGCGTTACTTCTGTTAATCCATTCCAGCCCCTTTAGCATCTAGAGTCCCATGGGTTGTTATCTTCTGCAAATATAGTCCAAGACCATTCAGAGGTCCCAAGCCATCTAGTGACAGTGTCTGCCTGGGTGGCAGCCAGCAAGCTCTGCACAGAAGAGCCACCTGCCTTCTTTTCATGCAGGTATGCAGCTTCATTGATGGGCTCAAGCTTTTAGGGGGCATTTTGACTTTCCCTGGTGTATCTCTCTCTTCTCCAGCAGAATCTGTTCCGGTGCACCCGCTGAGTCAATTCACCATTTCTTCCAAGGATTTAAGTTTGTGTTTCCACTAGGTGGGAGGAAGAACTTGCTTTCAAACTTAGTGTTTGTAATGTTAGCATGATGCTCTTGTATTTCTGAGCTGGTGGCTAGCTATCTGCGTGCCAGTGGTGGTTGTGTCCAGGGCAGATAGCCATTGTGGCTCCTCTATTGCTCTGCCTAACCAAGCTGTCTTGTTTTGTTCCCTTCCCACAGTTGGAAATAGCTCATGCCTGCTGCTGATCTGCTGTGTGCTACAGGGCATGGCACAGTTGGCTGGTCTGCAGGTCTATCCACTTGCCCTGTTGAGACATGTTCCTGCTATCTCTTGGAGAAGTTGACCTCATCCAAGGAGCAGCAGCAGATTGGAGTATAGAGAGTAGAGTGAGTAGAAGTGAGTAGATCCCAATTTGTGTTGATAGCATGGTCTGCTGTGTTGGCCTTGTTGTCTACTGTGTGGCACTGACACTGAGTCTTCTTTAGAATGATAGTAATCTCTGCTTTTTTTTGAAGTTGACAATGAAATTCCTGCT
>NW_010300113.1:76290-81875 GCF_000700745.2 Antrostomus carolinensis | reverse complement strand
TGGCTGAGATGGACGCAGAGTTAGGCTCTCAGGGCAGTAGATCTGAGTGTAACTGGCCTCCACTAACTTGGTTGGTGAGGTAATGTCTGGGGAGATGGAGTGGTATGTGGAAGAATGTCCCATGTGATTACTCAGAGCTGCAGGGGCCAGGAGGTCAATTCAGTGTGGACACAGGAGTGGATCTAGGATGGATGTGATTCTTCCCAAACCCCAAGCTGGGGCTTGTTCTGTGATTTCTGAAGCAAGAGATAGCAATTTCATTCCAGACCTGGAGATGCAATTCCTGATTTTTCCATCTCTCCTTCACTTATACCTCCTAATTTTGCTTGGGCTATATAGACTATAGGTGCCAAGACTTGTGCAAGGGTGACAGAGTTGTGAGGAGAGCACTGAGTGAATTGTGGGTGGTCAGCAGGTTGATGGGTGGGATGAACCCTCCTCCTGCATTTTCTGTGCATTGTGTTCACCAGGTGAAAGACCGGTGGGTAACTGTGCAACAGATTCCCCAGCTCTGAAGGGTTGACAGATCACCTGCATGTGTGATTCCACCCTACAGCATCCCATAGGAAACTCCACACTGACTGTCACAACTATAAGGTGTGGACAGAGATCCACCTGCAGGAGTTCTGAGCTGTGTGGAGCAGTTAGTAGCTCTCTGTGCAGGGCACTGAACACCGTAGTGATTTTCCAGTGCTTCCATCTTCTGTTGCATTATGGTTGTTGTTATGGATAGTGGTATCAGTACCTGGTAACTCTTTCGTGGCAGGTGCTGCTTCAGAGGCTGTTAAACTTGCAGATGAACAGTTCTTTGTCGAAATTAGTACCTCATCTTTCACATGACGATGTCTTTACAGCTATACCCAGGTGGAGTCTGAGTCAAAATCAGATTCGCTTTCTGTTAAAACTGCCAATTTGGAGAATTGCACAGTGTCAGCAGAGGAGGGGGGAGAGATTTTTGGTAAGATGAAGGAGATGTGGGTACAAAATGACAGCATTAAATCTTTGTCAGGGGATATTAGGAGGGATAACGTCTTGCTACATTAAAAAAAAAAAAAAAAGGCCAAACAAGCAGATAATGGACACTTATGTGAAAGCAAATGATATATGATTTTTGAGCATGCTGGAATCTGGGTAATGGACTAGTTCAGATATCATCTTTTAAGTTCATTAGCTTTGTTCCACCCTCCACTTGGTATTTTAATATATATTCTAAAACACTACTTGCGTTATATTTCTATCCCTGTGTTTCAAAATATTGTCTAGGACAGCTTTAGTTACCCTTGTATTATCTCTTGCTTGAGATCTGAGTAGTAATATGATTTGGAGGATGAAATACAGGTTCACATATTTTCCATGCTGCTCACTGTAGAGCTAGGAAATTACTAACTTGACACCTTCCGTTTGTCTCTCCAGTTTCAGTTGTGTGATGCTCCCTGCCAAACGAGGGTGAGTTATAGATGGGAACTGTTGGGGTTTTAATCTTTGATGCTGCATGCTGTAGGCAGAGTTTTCAAAGGGCTCTGATCCTGGGTTTCTGATGAGAATTTTACTGTTCAAGTAGGGTTGTGCTGGAGAAATACACCTCCCACCTTGGCTGTCCTTAGACCTCTAAGTCTCTCTTTCTCTCCAGATATTCTTTATTATTTTTTTTAATTTTTTCTTTCTCTTTTATGCCCTGTGATCCTCCAACTGTACCCCCTCCCACTCCCTGAAACAGCCTGCTGGAAGTCACAGCAGTGCTCCTGGAAGGAAATGTCTGTGTTTGCTCCGTGCACAAAACTGTGGGGATGCATAGATGAGATAACACTGGAAGGGAATTAAGCAGTGGAAGATTGCAAACGGTTCCTGAGCATGAATAATTCCTCCTCCCTTTTGTGGTTTCTTTTTCTAGCTTGATTATGTTCAGATTACCTTAAAAAAAATAAAAAATCTCCCAAAATACTAGGTTTTATACTCTGACTTGATCTTTTCATCACTTATGAATCCGATGTTTTCTCTCTGTGTTTTTGTGGTCCTTTTTAATTTCTATGAATTAATTCTAAGAATTTCTAAATGGTGTAGCAAGGTCCTTTTTTTTTCTTACATGTTTCCATTTGTATTGGAAGACAACTTGTAAAATGTGATGCAAAAATACTCTCATATTTTTCTAGCTGTGCTATATCTGTCTTTTGCTGCCGTGATCCTCTGACCAGCATTAGATTAAGTGCTGACAACAATGTATATTCTGTACCTTAAGTTTCTAATCACAGTGGCCGAGTTTAGATCAGTACTATCTATTTTATTTTTTTAATTACAAGCAATTCAGTTTCTTGGATGAGGTAGTTAATTGGTTCTTTATTGTCTATAGCCTCAGCAAAGTGCTTTCTTTAGTTTTTGTTTGTGAAAACCTCTTATCCTCTGCTTTTAATGTTATCTCTATTTTTTGTAGAGAAAATGCAAAAAAGGTCTACAAAATGCATGGGGTTTTGTGGGGATTTGATGTAAAAATCATTTTTTTCTGGTACAATGAAAAATCCCAGCGAAGCAAGGATGTGTATATGAATCTGAAACTCCAGCTGAGTGCTGAGTCGTGACTGTAAGTCCTAGGGTGAGGAGAGGGCCCATTAGGGGTTATGTGGTGGAGTGAAATGTAAGGAAAAATACATTTGAGACTTCCTTTTTGTTTGCCTGCTGGTTTCAAGGACTTCACAGCCATAGAGGTTAAACTTATAATTATCCTTTAGCTCAATAATTATTATTCTCATGTGATGACTTGCCACCAGCAGCTGAAACTTGGAAAAAAGCTCCTAGAATAGTCTCAGATGAGGAAATAATGAGGATTTGGGAATATTGTGCTAGACACCTGAACTTTTGTCTCTTTCGAAGCACTGGGGAACTGCTGTTTTATGGATTTTACTTGGGATGCCAGGTAAGAGGGCTGAGATGTTTGTATACATGGAGTTAACTGCAAAGCAAGCTGTTTCATACTAAAATGTGAACTACAGGGTCATGCTGTATGCTTAGGTGAGGGATATGGTGTGTTGGTTGTCTAAGAAAAATCTTGTAAGCAGGATAACCTGCAGTGAGATGAGCTGATTGTTTTCTAATGTTCCTGCACAGGAAGGGAACTGAAGGCAGGCATGGATATGCCAGTCAGTGAGCATGATCCCAATTTAATGCCTGAACGCCCGCCTTGTAACTGGAGGTTGCCAAGAATCCCTCTGATTTTCTTTGGGTGGAGGAGGAGGGTTTCAGGTTTGACTGAGAAGGTGATGCTGAGGACGCTGGTTTGTTATGGACTCCTGAGAGCAGGAAACCATGGGGCTGCACTTTCACCTTTTGGAGTCGAGCAGAAGTTGTTTTCCTTTCTAATCAAACTGAGGCCATCCAGGTCCACTGAGCTGTGGGCTCCAGCCTTGAGAAACATTCCTTGAGAAACATTCCACTAATTACAGGAAGTATGGAGACTTGATATCCCTCTTCTGGGAGATGTGGTGGGAAGGTCATATGCAAAACAGGCAGAAATGTGTTTGTTTCTTCTGCCAGGTAGTCGCCTGGGCTGTAAGCACTACTCTGCTCATTTAGCATGGTGTTTATTGATGGTGAATCCTAGCCCTTGGAAGTCTGTTCCTATAGGAACTTTTTGGAAAGCATTGAGTGTGGCTTTGGGTTCTTACAAATGTAGAAGCTGTGGTGAGAATATGAGTCCTCAAAAATATTAATCCAAACCTGAAAGGACTTAATTTGCTAAGAGTCTTAACTATTGGTGCTGGGGATGTAATGAGTCATTGTAACTCAAGGAGTTTTTCTTGGGAATTGTTGATAGTTGTGCTAGAACCAAATGATGGAATTGGTGTAAGAGAGGGAAGATCACTGCATGGCCTTATTTTACAGAGAAATAGTGTAGGATGAAGAGTTCTGTGAAGCATCGGCATCCTGAGGCAAGTTTCGAGGAGGACAGTGAGTGAGGGAAGTAGGCAGGGGATGAAACCTTGGAGGGGGCCAAAAGCATTAGCAGAAGCCTGCCCAGCTGGGCTGGCTGCAGGAGTGAAGCTGCCAGATCATCCTTGTGTGCTGGGCTGGCTCTGATGTGCAGGGGAGCCTGATGTCCTCCTGCACTGCTGGAGAAGTGTCCCTGTGGCTATGGGCAAGTCTGAGCCTCACAAGGGAGCAGCTATGACATGCAGGGGACCTGCCTTCCAGCCCAGCTGCTTCCTATGTGGTCTCCTTAGGAACTTCTCTTTGCATATGTAAGCCTGGGGTGGAGAAGCTGGTTTGCAGTCATTCTTAGCCCCTTGGGGAGCTATGAACACTTATGTTAGCTGTGCTTACAGCACGTTATTCCTTAGCTCTGCACTTACACAGCACCACTAAGCACCTGCTAATGCTCTGGAGGATTTTTAACCATGCGTAGCTTGATTAAATACAAACTGAACCAGATATGCAAGGATAATGTGGCTGTAGTCCCAGCAAATCCACATGCCTGCAGCTAGATGTGGGTGACCATAAGGGGGTGGTTTGTATCCAAGCAAGCTCGTAGTGATCGTGTCACATTTGCTACCTGTGATTGTCATTGTTGGAACTGGGTAGGGCAAATGCTCCTCCAGGCATTAAAAATTTCCTTGCTGCTTTACAGAGATTAAACAAAAGCAAGGGATGCATTTCCTGATCACAGGCAAGTCCTTCTGATTTACAGCCATGTGGGCAAGAGCAGAGCCATTTCCACTTGGAGAGCAATTTATAGAAGGAGCACAACGGCAATGAAACAGCTTTGGACTCTGCAAGGTGCTGATTAAATACCTCCCTTGCACTCTGTTCCCACTGGGCTGTGCTCCTATAGCCACCATGTCAGTTGTCTGAAAATACTACTGGCTTTGTGGAGGTGCAGAACCAGGTATATGCAAAGGGCTGGTGGCCTGAGGCTCATAGGGAAAGGGGTTGTTTCACTGGAAGTGCCCAGACGCTGGGCTCAGCTCTGCTGGGATGGGATGTACTGGTGAGGCTGGGCTGGGGATTTTCCTCCCCTGGGAAGAGGCCATCCGAATTGCCTGTGAGGGCCAAGGTGAGAGAAAAGTGTCGTTCTAAGTAAATTGTCAGCTGCCTCTCTGTGTGTCCTCCCCTCGCTCCTGCTTTCTCCTCACCGACATATCAGCGATGTTTATTAAGAGATGACAAGTCTATCAGGCCTCATAAGCAGCCTTTCACAAGGAGGAGATCTTATATCCAGAGAGCATCATCAATCTTGTCTCTGCTCTGCTCTTCTGAGCAGCTGATAGCGAACAAGGCTCCATCCTCTTCCCCCCTCCTTCCCACCCCTTCCCCTCTCCTCCCTTCCACCAGCCCTCTGCAGCACAGCGGGAGCCAGCAAAAGAGAGATTTGATTTGCATAAAGTGTTTCTGGTTAAAAGAGAGAGGAGAAGCAGAGAGAAACCCAGCTTCTCTTGAAATGCAGCACTGCTCTGGGAAAGCATCTCCCACTGCCTGGATCAGGGATGGTCCGGGGATGCCACAGTGAAACGCACCCTGATCAGCTGCCCCAGCAGCGTGCAGCTGAAGGCTGGTGAATTCTGAGGGGGATCAGCACTAGGCAGGGCCAGTGGTTAGGG